>NC_047108.1:11734253-12034253 GCF_902500255.1 Thalassophryne amazonica
AACGAGACTGATCATAGCAACAACATGATTGAACACAACACTGTGACTGAGGACAACAGCGAGACTGATCATAACGAGACTGATCATAGCAACAATGTGACTGAACACAACAATGCTGTGACTGAGCACAACAACAAGAATGACCATAGCAACAACATGACTGAACACAACAATGCTGTGACTGAACACAACAACACTGTGACTGAGCACAGCAACGAGACTGATCATAGCAGCAACATGATTGAACACAACAACACTGTGACTGAGCACAACAGCGAGACTGATCATAGCAACAACATAACTGACCACAACAACGCTGTGACTGAGCACAACAACGAGACTGATCATAGCAACAATGTGACTGAACACAACAACGCTGACTGAGCACAACAACGAGACTGATTATAGCAACAATGTAACTGAACACAACAACGCTGTGACTGAGCACAACAACGAGACTGATTATAGCAACAACGTAACTGAACACAACAATGCTGTGACTGAGCACAACAACGAGACTGATTATAGCAACAACGTAACTGAACACAACAACGCTGTGACTGAGCACAACAACACTGTGACTGAGCACAACAACGAGACTGATTATAGCAACAACATAACTAAATACAGCAACACTGACTGAGCACAGCAACGGGTCTGATCATAGCAACATGACTGAACACAACAATGCTGTGAATGAGCACAACAACAAGACTGATAATAGCAAAAACACAACCGAACACAACAACGCTGTGACTGAGCACAACAACGAGACTGATCATAGCAACAACATGACTGAACACAGCAACGCTGTGACTGAGCACAACAACGAGACTAATCATAGCAACAACATGACTACACAAAACAACACTGTGACTGAGCACAACAACGATACTGATCATAGCAATAACATAACTAAACACAGCAACACTGACTGAGCACAACAACGAGACAGATCATAGCAACAACATAACTAAACACAACAACACTGTGACTGAGCACAACAACTAGACTGATCATAGCAACAACATAACTAAACACAACAACACTGTGACTGAGCACAACAACGAGACTGATCATAGCAACAACATGACTACACACAACACTGTGACTGAGCACAACAACGAGACAGATTATAGCAACATGACTGAACACAACAATGCTGTGACTGAGCACAGCAACGAGAATAATCATAGCAACAACATGACTGAACACAACAACGCTGTGACTGAACACAACAACACTGTGACTGAGCACAACAACGAGACTGATCATAGCAACAACATGACTACACACAACAACACTGTGACTGAGCACAACAACGAGACTGATCATAGCAACAACATAACTAAATACAGCAACACTGACTGAGCACAACAACGAGACTGATCATAGCAACAACATAACTAAACACAGCAACACTGACTGAGCACAGCAACGTGTCTGATCATAGCAACATGACTGAACACAACAATGCTTTGAATGAGCACAACAACAAGACTGATAATAGCAAAAACACAACCGAACACAACAACGCTGTGACTGAGCACAACAACGAGACTGATCATAGCAACAACATGACTGAACACAGCAACGCTGTGACTGAGCACAAAAACGAGACTAATCATAGCAACAACATGACTACACAAAACAACACTGTGACTGAGCACAACAACGATACTGATCATAGCAACAACATAACTAAACACAGCAACACTGACTGAGCACAACAACGAGACAGATCATAGCAACAACATAACTAAACACAACAACACTGTGACTGAGCACAACAACGAGACTGATCATAGCAACAACATGACTACACACAACAACACTGTGACTGAGCACAACAACGAGACTGATCATAGCAAAAACATAACTGAACACAGCAACACTGACTGAGCACAACGAGACTGATCATAGCAACAACATAACTAAACACAGCAACACTGTGACTGAGCACAGCAATGGGTCTGATCATAGCAACATGACTGAACACAACAACGCTGTGACTGAGCACAACAACACTGACTGAGCACAACAAGAGACTGATTATAGCAACAACATGACTGAACACAACAACACGGTGACTGAGCACAGCAACGGGTCTGATCATAGCAACATGACTGAACACAACAATGCTGTGACTGAGCACAGCAACGAGATTAATCATAGCAACAACATGACTGAACACAACAACACTGTGACTGAGCACAACAACAAGACTGATTATAGCAAAAACACAACTGAACACAACAACGCTGTGACTGAGCACAACAACGAGACTGATCATAGCAACAACATGACTGAACACAGCAACGCTGTGACTGAGCACAACAACGAGACTGATCATAGCAACAACATGACTACACACAACAACGCTGTGACTGAGCACAACAACGAGACTGATCATAGCAACAACATAACTAAATACAGCAACACTGACTGAGCACAACAACGAGACTGATCATAGCAACAACATAATTAAACACAGCAACACTGTGACTGAGCACAGCAACGGGTCTGATCATAGCAACATGACTGAACACAACAATGCTGTGAATGAGCACAACAACGAGACTGATAATAGCAAAAACACAACCGAACACAACAAAGCTGTGACTGAGCACAACAACGAGACTGATCATAGCAACAACATGACTGAACACAGCAACGCTGTGACTGAGCACAACAACGATACTGATCATAGCAATAACATAACTAAACACAGCAACGCTGTGACTGAGCACAACAACGAGACAGATCATAGCAACAACATAACTAAACACAGCACTGTGACTGAGCACAACAACAAGACTGATCATAGCAACAACATGACTACACACAACAACACTGTGACTGAGCACAACAACGAGACTGATCATAGCAAAAACATAACTGAACACAGCAACACTGACTGAGCACAACAACGAGACTGATCATAGCAACAACATAACTAAACACAACAACACTGTGACTGAGCACAACAACGAGACTGATCATAGCAACAACATGACTACACACAACACTGTGACTGAGCACAACAACGAGACTGATCATAGCAAAAACATAACTAAACATGGGAACACTGACTGAGCACAACAACTAGACAGATCATAGCAACAACATAACTAAACACAACAACACTGTGACTGAGCACAACAACGAGACTGATCATAGCAACAACATGACTACACACAACAACACTGTGACTGAGCACAACGAGACAGATCATAGCAACAACATGACTACACACAACACTGTGACTGAGCACAACAACGAGACAGATTATAGCAACATGACTGAACACAACAATGCTGTGACTGAGCACAGCAACGAGAATAATCATAGCAACAACATGACTGAACACAACAACGCTGTGACTGAACACAACAACACTGTGACTGAGCACAGCGACAACGAGACTGATCATAGCAACAACATGACTGAACACAGCAATGCTGTGACTGAGCACAACAACGAGACTGATCATAGCAACAACATGACTACACACAACAACACTGACTGAGCACAACAACGAGACTGATCATAGCAACAACATAACTAAATACAGCAACACTGACTGAGCACAACAACAAGACTGATCATAGCAACAACATAACTAAACACAGCAACACTGTGACTGAGCACAGCAACGGGTCTGATCATAGCAACATGACTGAACACAACAATGCTGTGAATGAGCACAACAACGAGACTGATAATAGCAAAAACACAACCGAACACAACAACGCTGTGACTGAGCACAACAACTAGACAGATCATAGCAACAACATAACTAAACACAACAACACTGTGACTGAGCACAACGAGACTGATCATAGCAACAACATGACTACACACAACAACACTGTGACTGAGCACAACAACGAGACAGATCATAGCAACAACATGACTACACACAACAACACTGTGACTGAGCACAACAACGAGACAGATTATAGCAACATGACTGAACACAACAATGCTGTGACTGAGCACAGCAACGAGAATAATCATAGCAACAACATGACTGAACACAACAACGCTGTGACTGAACACAACACTGACTGAGCACAGCGACAACGAGACTGATCATAGCAACAACATGACTGAACACAGCAACGCTGTGACTGAGCACAACAACGAGACTGATCATAGCAACAACATGACTACACACAACAACACTGTGACTGAGCACAACAACGAGACTGATCATAGCAACAACATAACTAAATACAGCAACACTGACTGAGCACAACAACGAGACTGATCATAGCAACAACATAACTAAACACAGCAACACTGTGACTGAGCACAGCAACGGGTCTGATCATAGCAACATGACTGAACACAACAATGCTGTGAATGAGCACAACAACGAGACTGATAATAGCAAAAACACAACCGAACACAACAACGCTGTGACTGAGCACAACAACGAGACTGATCATAGCAACAACATGACTAAACACAGCAACGCTGTGACTGAGCACAACAACGAGACTGATTATAGCAACAACATGACTGAACACAACAACACTGTGACTGAGCACAACAACGATACTGATCATAGCAATAACATAACTAAACACAGCAACACTGACTGAGCACAACAATGAGACAGATCATAGCAACAACATGACTACACACAACAACACTGTGACTGAGCACAACAACGAGACTGATCATAGCAAAAACATAACTGAACACAGCAACGCTGACTGAGCACAACAACGAGACTGATCATAGCAACAACATAACTAAACACAGCAACACTGACTGAGCACAACAATGAGACAGATCATAGCAACAACATGACTACACACAACAACACTGTGACTGAGCACAACAACGAGACTGATCATAGCAAAAACATAACTGAACACAGCAACTCTGACTGAGCACAACAACGAGACTGATCATAGCAACAACATAACTAAACACAGCAACACTGTGACTGAGCACAGCAATGGGTCTGATCATAGCAACATGACTGAACACAACAATGCTGTGACTGAGCACAGCAACGAGATTAATCATAGCAACAACATGACTGAACACAACAACACTGTGACTGAGCACAGCGACAACGAGACTGATCATAGCAACAACATGATTGAACACAACAACGCTGTGACTGAGCACAGCGACAGGGTGAAATTGCCTCTGTCTGTCATATCATTCTATAGAAACTCATGTTTCCAGTGCCCACTATTATCTGTTAACACCTGCATGTACACATCACATGTACATATCAGCATAATAGACCTCAGGTGAGTATTGGCTTGTTTCTTACTGCTTTCTACCTCATCTCTTTGTCAAACCTGTGGAGCAGCAGTTGGAAGGGGATCTGGAGACGCTGGCGCTGGTCACCTACTCCTCCCTGTGCCTGTCCATGCTGGCTCTCCTCCTCACCGTCCTGGTGCTCTCCTGCCTCCGAGGCCTCAAGTCCAACACCAGGAGCATCCACTCAAACACAGCGGCGGTCATGTTGCTGTCTGAGCTGGTCTTTCTTCTGGGCGTCAATCAAACCGAGCAGCAGGTAGACATTTAAATTCACACATTGACCCCTTTCCTGGTCCCAATGTGCAAGTTACTTCCAAACGTCTCATTCAGAGTCATACTTCAGTTGTGGATTTCAGTATGAAGTTGGACGTGTGCTTCATGCTGAGCGATTTAATTTCACCTTCAGCTCATCTCCGTCAAATCTGATCATGGTCCTCATGAGGATTCCAGAGCTCCCTCACTTTTAAAATTCTCTTATTTATGGAGTGAGATTGGACATCTTACAACATTTAAAACAAGATGTCAAACACCAAAGTTACGGCCACATTACCTACAAATGACAGCAACAAGCAGTTGCCTTTGTCGCTTGATGGGAAATCCTGTGTCAGGCACTCTAACATCTCCATAAGATATATTGTAAATTACTTCAGAGGTGTTATCTGGTTACAAAAGCAGCATTTTTAGATTTAGAAGTGTTTACAAGGTCTGTTAGAGAAGTATCCGACCTTTTTATTTTCTTCAGAAACCATATGGATTTGAATCACGTGTGATTGCATCAGCCAAGCTTGAACCTTCCTGCGCATGCGTGAGTTTTTTTCATGCCTGTCGGTTGCGTCATTCGCCTGTGAGCAGGCTTTGTGTGAGCACTGGTCCACCCCTCTCGTCGGATTTTTATTGCGAATAAATGTCTGAACGATTTGGAGCTTTGCTGCATCAATTTTTTCCAGAAACTGTGAGAGACCTCCAGGTGGACACCATTCGGAAAATTCAGATGGCTTTCAGGGACGATTTTATGGGGATTACACAGATTAAGGAGTGCTCCAGCCAGTTTAAAGACCGCCCACAGCTGCTGAGAGCATGCCGTGCTCCGAGCGCCGATCGACAGGCTGAAACAACCAGATCATTTCCAACGTGAAGGCTTTGTTGATCCGGGACGTCGTCTGACTTACACAAAAATGGCAGAAGACATGGACATCAGTACTTTTTCGGCACATTCCACTGTTACAGGAGATTTTTTCATGGAAAGAGGAGTGGAGGGATGCGCCACGGAGCCGTTCATGGCACAGCACAAAACCACCTCCGTGTTGGTCTCACAGGACGGCTTTCGTGGTTTTTCAGTCGTGTGACTATCCGAGAAATTGTGCATGAGCTGGACATGCCAGAACATGTCCTGTGAGGCTTCATCACGGCGTTGCTTTGCGCCATGCGGCACCGCCACGACGCACGGATAGTCACACGACTGAAAAGCCACCGAAAGCCGTCTGAAAGCCATCTCAAAGCCGTCCTGTAAGACCAACACGGAGGTGGATTTGTGCTGCGCCATGAACAGCTCCGTGGCGCATCCCTCCGCTTCTCTTTCCATGAAAAAAACTCCTGTAACAGTGGAATGTGCTGAAAAAGTACTGATGTCCACGTCTCCTGCCATTTTTGTGTAAGTCAGACGACGTCCCGGATCAACAAAGCCTTCACGTTGGAAATGATCTGGTTGATTCAGTCTGGCGCACTCTCAGACGCTGTGGGCAGTCTTTAAACTGGCTGGAGCACTCCTTAATCTGTTTAATCCCCATAAAATCGTCCCTGAAAGCCATCTGAATTTTCCGAATGGCGTCCACCTGGAGGTCTCTCACAGTTTCTGGAAAAAATTGATGCAGCAAAGCTCCAAATCGTTCAGACATTTATTCGCAATAAAAATCCAACGAGAGGGGTGGACCACTGCTCACACAAAGCCTGCTCACAGGCGAATGACGCAACCGACAGGCGTGAAAAAAAACTCACGCATGCGCACGAAGGTTCAAGCTTGGCTGATGCAATCACACGTGATTCAAATCCATATGGTTTTTGAAAAAAATAAAAAGGTCGGACCTCGTATTTCTCATTAACTTTTTAAAAATATATGAGAAACATATTAAATTTATGCAGAAATACAGCTGTTTCAGGGTGTATTCTGCCATCTTGGATTATTGTGTTCAAGTGAACAGCCAGCTGGTGTCACGCTGCCTATTTATTTGGATTGGCAGTGGCCTTGTTGTGTCCTTCAGAATTTGCATAAAATAGACTTTGAGTGTATTTTGGCCCCGGCTAGCTAATGGAATAGCAAATGTTGTCTCTTGCCGCTGTGAAATGCCCACTCTAATTGAAAATGAATGACAAGTCATCATTTGCTGTCGCCAAAGACAACAGAGTACCAAGAGACGACACTGATGCATTTTAGACAGTAGCCACTGGTGGCACTGTGGAAGCGCTGCCGCCATCTTGAACAGCTGATGATAACATCAGCATTCACGACAGTATTATTTTGTCAAGCTGTGATATTTAACTCGGAGAGAAACAACGCCAACAGAGCAGATTAAAAAGCTTCATTTACTCTGTGTGCTGAAAACAGAGCTGCTTCACATGATATAGATCGCATTTTTGTTAATACAAAAATTTAAACACAGGGTCTAACAGCAGCTCTTCCTGTTCGCTGTCCATGGATTTGTTTACAATTGAAATAGAGTGGCACAGTGGATTAGTGGTCACTGGTCACTGGTCTGACCACAGACTGTATGGGTCTGACCACAGACTGTGTGGGTCTGACCACAAATTGTGTGGGTCTGACCACAGACTGTGTGGGTCTGACCACAGACTGTGTGGGTCTGACCACAGACTGTGTGGGTCTGACCACAGACTGTATGGGTCTGATCACAGATTGTGTGGGTCTGACCACAGACTGTGTGGGTCTGATCACAGATTGTGTGGGTCTGATCACAGATTGTGTGGGTCTGACCACAGACTGTGTGGGTCTGATCACAGATTGTGTGGGTCTGACCACAGATTGTGTGGGTCTGCTCACAGACTGTGTGGGTCTGACCACAGACTGTGTGGGTCTGACCACAGACTGTGTGGGTCTGACCACAGACTGTGTGGGTCTGACCACAGACTGTGTGGGTCTGATCACAGACTGTATGGGTCTGACCACAGACAGTATGGGTCTGACCACAGACAGTATGGGTCTGACCACAGACAGTATGGGTCTGACCACAGACTGTGTAGGTCTGACCACAGACTGTGTAGGTCTGACCACAGACTGTGTAGGTCTGACCACAGACTGTATGGGTCTGTTCACAGATTGTGTGGGTCTGACCACAGACTGTATGGGTCTGACCACAGACTGTGTGGGTCTGACCACAGACTGTGTGGGTCTGACCACAAATTGTGTGGGTCTGACCACAGACTGTGTGGGTCTGACCACAGACTGTGTGGGTCTGACCACAGACTGTATGGGTCTGACCACAGATTGTGTGGGTCTGACCACAGACTGTGTGGGTCTGACCACAGACTGTGTGGGTCTGACCACAGACTGTGTGGGTCTGACCACAGACTGTATGGGTCTGTTCACAGATTGTGTGGGTCTGACCACAGACTGTGTGGGTCTGACCACAGACTGTGTGGGTCTGACCACAGACTGTGTGGGTCTGACCACAGACTGTATGGGTGTGATCACAAATTGTGTGGGTGTGATCACAAATTGTGTGGGTGTGATCACAAATTGTGTGGGTGTGATCACAAATTGTGTGGGTCTGACCACAGACTGTATGGGTCTGATCACAGATTGTGTGGGTCTGACCACAGATTGTGTGGGTCTGACCACAGACTGTGTGGGTCTGATCACAGACTGTATGGGTCTGATCACAGACTGTATGGGTCTGATCACAGACTGTGTGGGTCTGATCACAGACTGTGTGGGTCTGACCACAGATTGTGTGGGTCTGACCACAGACTGTATGGGTCTGATCACAGACTGTGTGGGTCTGATCACAGACTGTATGGGTCTGATCACAGACTGTGTGGGTCTGACCACAGACTGTGTGGGTCTGACCACAGACTGTGTGGGTCTGACCACAGACTGTGTGGGTCTGATCACAGATTGTGTGGGTCTGACCACAGATTGTGTGGGTCTGACCACAGACTGTGTGGGTCTGATCACAGACTGTATGGGTCTGATCACAGACTGTGTGGGTCTGATCACAGACTGTATGGGTCTGACCACAGACTGTATGGGTCTGACCACAGATTGTGTGGGTCTGACCACAGACTGTATGGGTCTGATCACAAATTGTGTGGGTCTGACCACAGACTATATGGGTCTGACCACAGACTGTATGGGTCTGATCACAGACTGTATGGGTCTGATCACAAATTGTGTGGGTCTGACCACAGACTGTATGGGTCTGATCACAAATTGTGTGGGTCTGACCACAGACTGTGTGGGTCTGACCACAGACTGTATGGGTCTGACCACAGACTGTATGGGTCTGACCACAGATTGTGTGGGTCTGACCACAGACTGTGTGGGTCTGACAGGTTTAAAACAGTCACAAACAAACAACATGTTGGCAGCAGAACGAAGCCATGGGGGGATTGTGTTGCTACTGGGCATTGTGTCACCTCTTGGTACTACGTTCTCTTTGCTGTCACTCGCTATCGCTTACTGTCACTTGTAGTTAACTTTAAACTTTGACCTGAAATGATCAATGCTTTTATATATTTAACATTAGGAGCTACTGTTTGGACATTGCAGGAAGGAAGGAAGGATTTAAGGAAAGAAGTGGAACTTGTAATTTGGAAGGTCCATACATATTTGAACATTCCCTATTTTCATAATGAATTGGCTCCCACAGTAACTGTTACTTAGCAACAGGCCAGTCATCATTTGGATAGCTGGACACAGATAAACACATCTGACTTTTATATATAAGACATATGGAGACAAAAACACAGGAAGACAAAGCTGGGATGTAACGTGAAAATATCCAGACTGTAAATTGCCCTCACATTTTTGTTATTGTTGTATTTGTAATTTCTGGCTATAAATTATCAGCAGCCGCCAGTGTAAAATCACAGTCCTGTGTGTTTACTGGATTTGGTTTCAGTTTTTTCTGTTCTCCAAGATGAGGGCTATGACTCGCATTTCGACAGTTTCTTTCTCATATGTCCAGATGCACAAACACACTGTCATCTCCAGAGTTCAAATAAAACGCTGCAGACACGCTGGGATGTTTTCCCGGTGATTAGATATATTCTGCATTATTCATGAAGCGCAACATGACAAGAAGCAGCATTACTGAAACTCAAGTAGATGACTCACGAACAAGGAACAACTGAGATTAATTTCTTGCTATGTGAAATATTTAATCACCTCTTTGCAATGACCTAACGTCATCTTGGTATTCGCTCAGTGCTAAATGAGTAGCAATAACAACAAAGCACCAACTCTTTATAACAACACAAAATAAAGAAATAAATCAGGTCAAATATGGCATGGATGTTTGGAACAGATCCCCTTCAAGAGTGAAGCCCAAAATATCAACTGAGTCAGTCATCTAAACAGCAGTCTCAGCGGGAAACAGAGAGCACACGCTCAGGTTAGAATTAGCAACATGAAATTTACAGCTATTTTTATTGCTGCCAAGTTATTCAGCCATTCCCCACAAAACAGTGGAGTGATCAGTAATGACAAGAGATGCAGTCGTTGCTTTGGTGTTGACTAGACTTAAAATTTGGGCATTTTTGATGCTTTGATCACTTTCTTAAACTGACACTGATCTTGATGAACCTTGTTTCTCCGACCAACAACACAATGATGCAACATGAATGTGTGTTATGTCAAGATTGCAGCGGGACCACATCAGTTCCTGGACTGCATCATGACATGTATAACGCGGTGATCTGCAGTGATACTTAGTAACGCTTTACTCTAATCTAACCACTTTTTTTTAGTAATGAGTAATCTAACGTTAATCCAAATCAGTAATCAGAATGGTCCAGGCACACGAAGATTCCTGAACGAAGGGGAAAAAGTAAAAAACGTTACAATTCGTTGAGAAAAGGTGGACGAAAGAGCTTTTATCACCCAACAGTCTGCGAAGCAAGAGTGCAAAAGGGACGAAAGAGGAACTTAACAAAACCGAAGCTTACGATCTCAACGAAACGCACCTGGAGACACAGCTGAGAGCACAGCGTGTCTGCTCCAGCACTCGGCACTGGAACGGAGCTCATAGCGCCTGAGTCCTGGAGAAACTGCAAACAGAATCTGTGGAGATCTGTGTGCATGTCGATGGACCACCTGCTCTGGTTCCTTGTCCAGAACAAAAGAGGGATCATCTCCATCATCATCAGAATCTACAGTCTGTCGACACTCTGCGCGCTCCGTCGTGCTCCAATAAAAAAAAAATAAAAAAAAAAGTGTTCCGTGGTCACTGCTGTATCACTGAATTATGTTCTAAGACATATATATTGATTTATAACAGAAAACTGTCAAAAGGGAGAATAAATATAAGTGTAAAGATGATTGAATATATCAAAACAGTAAATTAATCAGTGCGTGTGAACGCGCGCATTGACTCACATGTGCGGTTATTCCACCAGCTGATCACTGATCCACAACGTGAATTCTTCCTTCCAGAACAGCTCTTTATATCATCATTTTGATTCATCTACCTGTTGCCACATGTACAGAAGGCCTGGATTATCATTCCTACACTCATATTGTTATATTTAATACAAAATAATAAGCGCATGGAGCAGCTCCTGCTGCCGCTGATGCTGCATTCAAGTACCGTCGGAAATTACACAACTTTTTCGTTGTTTCAAATTCAACAGTTGCTTGTGGCAAAATAATGAATTATATCCACACAAAAGATTAATTCTGTCCTATGTAAGGTGCCTGAGCCCATTGAAGCTGCCCCCTCCCCCCCACACAGATAAAAAAAATCCAAGCAAGCAGGCTGTTTGCCCTGTAATTTCCGAAGGTACATGAACGCAGCAGCAGCCTCAGCGCTCACAAACCGGCTTCTGCACTGTGTGAAAACGTTCAGCTGCTCCAATGAAGTCAAATTAAACAATAACCTTACAAAAACTACACAAACGATTAAAAAAACATCAAGAACGACAGCAAAACAAAACACAGACGAATTGAAGTTTTTGTTGCCCTTCGTTCAAATTTTTCAACAGTTTAAAAATCCTGACGAAGCGCCCGCTGCAGGAACGAGGCTGCGCAAAGGTTAAACGATGCCAACGACAGTCAACGAAAGTCCAGATTTCTTGTTTCGTCAGGGCTTCGTCACCCTTCGTTAAGTGCCGTGTGACTGGGCCATAAAGTTACTTCTCCAAGTCACTGTGCGTTACTATTATTTTTGCATTGTGGGTCGATAGCAGCATTAAACTTGCTCCGTGGGCAGGAGGTCGGGGTTCGACTGAACTGCCCACTTTAAGCGAGCTGTGAGCTTTTCATCCGCGGTTTTCTGCAACAGCTACGACTTGTCCTCACCTCTTAAAGCGCGGTGACAACAGCACACCTGCACTGAGCTTTACAAAGATATTTTTATGCTTTTTTCTCCTTTATTTAGAATTCTGAGCTGAGCCGCTCCGCATCTGCTCACTAAGAACAGCTGATCCTCCATTTTCCACTCAAATGCATCTAAACTCTCTTTCTGAGGACCACATGATGTGAAAACGCAATAAAACTTTCTTACCTGTAAATCTGGTCATGTTTTCTGCATAAATAAATGTTATCCATTCTTGTGCTCAAACGCCAAAGCAGGGGCGAATCCAGATGGAATGGGGGCGTGGGGCAAGGATGTGCCCCCCCCCCCCCACACACACACACACACACACACGCACACACATACAACACCCCTAGATTAAAGGTCCAGTTTTGAAGCCTTTTTTTACTACAACTACTAATACTACTTATAATAATAATAATTTCAACAAGTAAAATGTTTAGAAAGAATTTAATAGTTACATTTATAAACAATGTAGGTTAGAAATTGCAAGTTTTACTGTTACAGTGCTGTCAACAGTTAAATATGAGGTCAAGAAAGCGGTCTTTATTTTACTTTTTATAAAACAAGTATTTATTTTCATTGAAGTCAAGAAAGGGTGACTAGAAAGTGAGTTTTGGCAAAACAAGTATCATTGTCATGTTGAGGTGGCAGAGGGTTGTTGTCGGCAGCTGGGGAAAGTTACTAAAAAAGTAACTAGTAATCTAACTTAGTTACTTTTACAACTGAGTAATCAATAAAGTAACTAAGTTACTTTTTCAAGGAGTAATCAGTAATTGGATTACTTTTTCAAAGTAACTGTGGCAACACTGGTGACCTGTACATGTTAATACAGGCAGACACACACACACACACACACACACACACACACACACACACACACACACACACATTTGCACCTGTGTATAATGGGAGCTGCTAAAAGAAAAAAACAGACTTTGTGATGCACTCAACCTGGCCAAAGTCCACTGGACCTCTACAGAGTTTTTTTGTGAGGTGGAGATGCATGTTTCCAAATTTGAAGCCCTGAAGAGCAGCAAAAAGAATGAAATGAGCTGTGACCCTTGAAAAGACCACAACTACGGGGCCCCGGAGTGGCCATAGAGAGAAAAATATATGAAAAGGAATGTGTCTTGTGGTTAATTAGTGTGCACAACATAAATAAATACATCAATCTGGGTTGATGTTGATGAAGTTGCTGTATTGTAAGAAACAGTTTTATGAATGTGCAACAATGTTAATCCTGCTGCAAAATTCCTGGATTATTTGTCTTTACAAGCACACATGCTGCCTGAATATCTTTCTACGTAGTTCTTCCTGTTTTTATGAATTTAAATAATCTTCAGTGGATAAAAGCTTTCAGACTCTACACACATTACCAGCTATGTTGAAGAACGGTGGTGCAGTAACTACGGTTACGTGCGACAGTGTTTGTCTGTTGACTGTTAGTAGAATAACTCAAAAAGTAATGAATGGATTTCATTGAAATTTTATGATCATATTGATAATGTTCTGGGACATAAGTCAGTTTTGGAGGTGATCTGCCTTTTATTCTGGATCTGAGATCCAGAGGAATGTTTGCCACATAGCAACCATAAACCCCAAAAAATTGTGAGAGGATGTTGATGTTATTTGCTCAACAGATAGGTTGAAAATGAGGGATTTTATTTTGAATTTGGCTCTGGAACATATTTTGGATCCAGAAGGGATGTTAAATGTTCAGGAACACGCGGTCTTGGCAGAGGCATGCACTATCTGAGGGTTTTTTCTTCTCACACCTTTCCATCTTTCCTTTGCTTGTGTTGCCTCATGCTTCTGTTTTTCATGCTTCTGATTCCTTTTCCATTTATTGTCTTCTTTTTCCTCCTTCCTCTCTTTCCCCCTGTGACCTCCATCTTCTGTCTTTCTTTTTATCGCTCCCTCTGTAGTTCCTGTGTACAGTTGTTGCCATCCTGCTGCATTACTTCTTCATGTCCACCTTTGCTTGGATGTTTGTGGAGGGCCTCCACATTTACCGTATGCAAACGGAGCAGCGCAACATCAACTACGGCGCCATGAGGTTCTACTATGCCATCGGCTGGGGCATCCCTGCCATCATCACAGGTAACGCCGTCATTACTGATCCTCGTGGCTCCTTTGGGAAAAGGGCATCCATCATCATTTCCTGTCCAGTTTCTTCCAGTTTTGGACATTAGTCCACATACTTCATGCTTGACAGATGGTTAATCATATGTTTTTGGGGGGGTTTCATGAGGATTCCCCCACCCAGAAACCAAATGTTCTTTGAATGTTCATTGAACGTTTGCATGAGAATGTTTGCAAACGTGGCATGAACACTGCATGAACATCATATGAACAAAGAATGAGGACAGGTAATGTTTGCATGCGAGCATTCAATGAACATTATACAAACGTTCACAAGTGTTCACAAACACCAAATGAACAGTTGCAGCAGAACATTAAATGAACATTTGTAGTGTTCGCATGCGAACATTACCTGTCCTCATTCTTTGTTCATATGATGTTCGTGCAATGTTCTTGCTCAATTACCTACAATTTTTGTGATTGTTCCTATTGAGAACTAAAAAAAAATAAGTAAAACAAACTTTATAAATGTTTTAAAATTCAATAGGTTTTATTTCAATAGTGACTTGCAATGTGGAATTATATTGTGGAACATATAAAATAAGTAATGGACAAACTTTTGAAATCACTTAATTGATAAAGGAATTCATCTTTACAGAATTAAACATCATTGCTCAAAAAGCACATAAAATGAAAAATTTTCAACGTTACAAAACATTTCTTAAGCGGTAAACCACAAACGCTACTCCAAAAAAATGTTCAGATATAAGAATAACTCTTCTAGAATTAATAATGAAACCTTAAAAAAAAAATAATAATAATAATTCATCTATTTATCTACATACAACCAATAATACACATTTTAGGAGCAAAAATAAATTCAACTTAAACATAAATCACCACTTGAAACAAAAACTACAACAATCTTTTAGACATCTACATACAATTAATAAAAGTCATACTTAAGAGCAAAACTGTGGACAGTTTTAACACAAACATTACTATCAATAAATTCCCTGAGAAAATTCCTATGGAAGTTTTTAATCGCAGATTTGAAGACTCAGTATGACATTAGTCAGATTAGTCAGTTAGCGAAACTGAACAGTTTATCAATCAATCAATCAATCAATTTTTTTTTATATAGCGCCAAATCACAACAAACAGTTGCCCCAAGGCGCTTTATATTGTAAGGCAAGGCCATACAATAATGATGTAAAACCCCAACGGTCAAAACGACCCCCTGTGAGCAAGCACTTGGCTACAGTGGGAAGGAAAAACTCCCTTTTAACAGGAAGAAACCTCCAGCAGAACCAGGCTCAGGGAGGGGCAGTCTTCTGCTGGGACTGGTTGGGGCTGAGGGAGAGAACCAGGAAAAAGACATGCTGTGGAGGGGAGCAGAGATCGATCACTAATGATTAAATGCAGAGTGGTGCATACAGAGCAAAAAGAGAAAGAAACAGTGCATCATGGGAACCCCCCAGCAGTCTACGTCTATAGCAGCATAACTAAGGGATGGTTCAGGGTCACCTGATCCAGCCCTAACTATAAGCTTTAGCAAAAAGGAAAGTTTTAAGCCTAATCTTAAAAGTAGAGAGGGTGTCTGTCTCCCTGATCTGAATTGGGAGCAGGTTCCACAGGAGAGGAGCCTGAAAGCTGAAGGCTCTGCCTCCCATTCTACTCTTACAAACCCTAGGAACTACAAGTAAGCCTGCAGTCTGAGAGCGAAGCGCTCTATTGGGGTGATATGGTACTACGAGGTCCCTAAGATAAGATGGGACCTGATTATTCAAAACCTTATAAGTAAGAAGAAGAATTTTAAATTCTATTCTAGAATTAACAGGAAGCCAATGAAGAGAGGCCAATATGGGTGAGATATGCTCTCTCCTTCTAGTCCCCGTCAGCACTCTAGCTGCAGCATTTTGAATTAACTGAAGGCTTTTTAGGGAACTTTTAGGACAACCTGATAATAATGAATTACAATAGTCCAGCCTAGAGGAAATAAATGCATGAATTAGTTTTTCAGCATCACTCTGAGACAAGACCTTTCTGATTTTAGAGATATTGCGTAAATGCAAAAAAGCAGTCCTACATATTTGTTTAATATGCGCTTTGAATGACATATCCTGATCAAAAATGACTCCAAGATTTCTCACAGTATTACTAGAGGTCAGGGTAATGCCATCCAGAGTAAGGATCTGGTTAGACACCATGTTTCTAAGATTTGTGGGGCCAAGTACAATAACTTCAGTTTTATCTGAGTTTAAAAGCAGGAAATTAGAGGTCATCCATGTCTTTATGTCTGTAAGACAATCCTGCAGTTTAGCTAATTGGTGTGTGTCGTCTGGCTTCATGGATAGATAAAGCTGGGTATCATCTGCGTAACAATGAAAATTTAAGCAATACCGTCTAATAATACTGCCTAAGGGAAGCATATATAAAGTGAATAAAATTGGTCCTAGCACAGAACCTTGTGGAACTCCATAATTAACTTTAGTCTGTGAAGAAGATTCCCCATTTACATGAACAAATTGTAATCTATTAGACAAATATGATTCAAACCACCGCAGCGCAGTGCCTTTAATACCTATGGCATGCTCTAATCTCTGTAATAAAATTTTATGGTCAACAGTATCAAAAGCAGCACTGAGGTCTAACAGAACAAGCACAGAGATGAGTCCACTGTCCGAGGCCATAAGAAGATCATTTGTAACCTTCACTAATGCTGTTTCTGTACTATGATGAATTCTAAAACCTGACTGAAACTCTTCAAATAGACCATTCCTCTGCAGATGATCAGTTAGCTGTTTTACAACTACCCTTTCAAGAATTTTTGAGAGAAAAGGAAGGTTGGAGATTGGCCTATAATTAGCTAAGATAGCTGGGTCAAGTGATGGCTTTTTAAGTAATGGTTTAATTACTGCCACCTTAAAAGCCTGTGGTACATAGCCAACTAACAAAGATAGATTGATCATATTTAAGATCGAAGCATTAAATAATGGTAGGGCTTCCTTGAGCAGCCTGGTAGGAATGGGGTCTAATAAACATGTTGATGGTTTGGATGAAGTAACTAATGAAAATAACTCAGACAGAACAATCGGAGACAAAGAGTCTAACCAAATACCGGCATCACTGAAAGCAGCCAAAGATAACGATACGTCTTTGGGATGGTTATGAGTAATTTTTTCTCTAATAGTTAAAATTTTGTTAGCAAAGAAAGTCATGAACTCATTACTAGTTAAAGTTAATGGAATACTCAGCTCAATAGAGCTCTGACTCTTTGTCAGCCTGGCTACAGTGCTGAAAAGAAACCTGGGGTTGTTCTTATTTTCTTCAATTAGTGATGAGTAGAAAGATGTCCTAGCTTTACGGAGGGCTTTTTTATAGAGCAACAGACTCTTTTTCCAGGCTAAGTGAAGATCTTCTAAATTAGTGAGACGCCATTTCCTCTCCAACTTACGGGTTATCTGCTTTAAGCTACGAGTTTGAGAGTTATACCATGGAGTCAGACACTTCTGATTTAAAGCTCTCTTTTTCAGAGGAGCTACAGCATCCAAAGCTGTCTTCAATGAGGATGTAAAACTATTGACGAGATACTCTATCTCCCTTACAGAGTTTAGGTAGCTATTCTGCACTGTGTTGTTATATGGCATTAGAGAACATAAAGAAGGAATCATATCCTTAAACCTAGTTACAGCGCTTTCTGAAAGACTTCTAGTGTAATGAAACTTATTCCCTACTGCTGGGTAGTCCATCAGAGTAAATGTAAATGTTATTAAAAAATGATCAGACAGAAGGGAGTTTTCAGGGAATACTGTTAAGTCTTCTATTTCCATACCATAAGTCAGAACAAGATCTAAGATATGATTAAAGTGGTGGGTGGACTCATTTACTTTTTGAGCAAAGCCAATAGAGTCTAATAATAGATTAAATGCAGTGTTGAGGCTGTCATTCTCAGCATCTGTGTGGATGTTAAAATCGCCCACTATAATTATCTTATCTGAGCTAAGCACTAAGTCAGACAAAAGGTCTGAAAATTCACAGAGAAACTCACAGTAACGACCAGGTGGACGATAGATAATAAATAAAACTGGTTTTTGGGACTTCCAATTTGGATGGACAAGACTAAGAGACAAGCTTTCAAATGAATTAAAGCTCTGTCTGGGTTTTTGATTAATTAATAAGCTGGAATGGAAGATTGCTGCTAATCCTCCGCCCCGGCCCGTGCTACGAGCATTCTGACAGTTAGTGTGACTCGGGGGTGTTGACTCATTTAAACTAACATATTCATCCTGCTGTAACCAGGTTTCTGTTAGGCAGAATAAATCAATATGTTGATCAATTATTATATCATTTACCAACAGGGACTTAGAAGAGAGAGACCTAATGTTTAATAGACCACATTTAACTGTTTTAGTCTGTGGTGCAGTTGAAGGTGCTATATTATTTTTTCTTTTTGAATTTTTATGCTTAAATAGATTTTTGCTGGTTATTGGTAGTCTGGGAGCAGGCACCGTCTCTACGGGGATGGGGTAATGAGGGGATGGCAGGGGGAGATGAAGCTGCAGAGAGGTGTGTAAGACTACAACTCTGCTTCCTGGTCCCAACCCTGGATAGTCACGGTTTGGAGGATTTAAGAAAATTAGCCAGATTTCTAGAAATGAGAGCTGCTCCATCCAAAGTGGGATGGATGCCGTCTCTCCTAACAAGACCAGGATTTTCCCCAGAAGCTTTGCCAATTATCTATGAAGCCCACCTCATTTTTTTTAACACAAACATATTACAATCAATAAATTTCCTGAGGAAATTCACGATGAAAAAAATATACAAAAATAATACAAAATTATTAATTTAAATTAATGTTTAATCCCCAAATAAAAAGGTTCTCTGGAGGTAAAATTAAATTTTATCAAAAATATTCCATGTACAATGCAAATTAAGTAATGCTACTAATCTGACCATAAGCTTTGATATTATAGAATATAAACCCCGATATCATATAAAATACCCTCAGCCGTATCCGCAGTCTTCTTAATAATTATTTAATTGGAATCTATATGTATACAGGTGGGGCCAAATGTTTACATACCCTGGCAGAAGTTTAGTTTTTTTTTTTTTTGGCCATTTTTCAAAGAATATGAACAATAACACAAAAACTTTTTTTCGCTCATGGTTCATGGTTGGGTGAAGCCATTTACCGGCAAACAACAGTGTTTACTCTTTTCAAATCATAATGACAACACAAACTACTCAAATTAACCTGATCAAAACATTACATACCATATACTGCCTGTCTTTTGTGGTGGTTGTGGATGAGGCTCTCTGAGGGTAAAGCTGCCACTGAATGGTTTGGACTTTATTTACATCAATTATGAAGAATACAAACAATATGGCACTCTATGGTAAATCTGCATGAACAGTTCTGAAAAACTGAGTGAGTGTGCAAGAAGAAGACGAGTGAGGAAAGCCATCAAGACACCCATACAACCCAGAAGTTATAGGCTTACGTGGCTGTGATTGGAGAAATTATGCACAGTTCAAGCTTTGCATTTTGTATCACCAGTTATCCATCTTCATGATGAAGTTGTATAGAGGAGGATTTTCTTAAAAAAGAAGACCTGAACCTTTAGCTACAAATTGCCAGAAGATGAGATGCCTGGATTTGATCTGTTTTGGTGAAAGAAAATCCTTCTGTGCTCTACTCCACTATGAAGCTAAGATTAGTGATGCAAAATGCAAAGCTTGCACTGTGCACAATTTCTCCAGTCACAGCCACGTAAGCCTATTAACTTCTCCTAAGTTGTCTGGATGTCTCGGTGGCTCCTTGTAAATCACTGCAGAGGTGTTATCAGGTTGTGAAAACAGTGTTTTCAGTTTTCAAAGTGTTTTTCAGTAGCTTTTACATAATATATGATAGACATGTTAGATTTACACAGAAATGAAGCTGTTTTGAAGTGGATTCTGCCATGTTGGATTCGCAGCCAGAGACCAGACGTCACGGTGCCTCTCTACTGTGACTGCCCCCCCACAAAAAAAAAAAAAAAAACAGATTTGCAAGATTGTTAGTTTTTCAAACCTGTAATCTGGGTCAGGAAAAAGTTCAGGATGGTCCTGTCTATACTTCTTTGATTCTGCTCGGACAGGACATCTTCGGATTATGGCACAATTGTAGAAATAATGGTAGTACTGTCCATTGATGTGATTTTTTATTGCAGTTGCCATGACAACTCTAAATTTGTGGCACGTCCCTGGCAATTGACAGTTCCTGACTTGTCCTGGCTGCCAAAGATAAACAGGAGCCGTAGCGTTCAAGCCGCCCCTGACAATGACTGTTACTGTATACTTCCCTTGTTCCATTCCAGGGGTGTATGCAGTTAAGGTATTGATTAGGGCATTCCTCTGGTGCCTGGTTCCCTCGTCCTCACCATCAAGTCTGTCATTAGTACTCTTGAGCTGCAAGTTGAAATAAAAAGTTATGTATATTTAAAATTTAGCATTTATTTAAGCAAATTAGTCCCTTTGAGATCGAGACCTCCTTTATAAGTGACCTGGACAATTATAAAGTTTCCAATTCACCCAACCTGCATGTCCTTGGAAGTGAGATGCCCACACACACTTTGACACCTTTAGGCTTCTGGCTTAATATCAGAATATATTAAAACATGGACAAAATATGAATTAGGCCTGTGCCTCTCTGTGGCTAACGTTAGCTCCGTGCTAGTGAAAAATGTGCTGGTTTGGTTCTCATTAGTCCATGTCTGGCATAATCAAGCTTCAAGCAAGTTCTGTCTTTTCTGTCTAAAATGGGTTTGTGCTCACATCAGGTTCCGTTACCTCGTGATGACTGTAGGAAGGCCTCGCCATTTGAAGCTAGCTGCTAACTCGTGGTTGTGTTGGTTTTCTGTGATCCAGTCGATGATCTTCCAGCATTAGTCTCCTCTTCTGCTCTCAGTGATCTCTTAATCGTAGTATAGAGACTGAACAGGCAAATTAACGTCTTGAACATAAACTTTTATTTGCCAAAAGAGAGCGGAGAGGATGCAGCACTGTTAGTTAGCTAAGTCGTGTTCTCCTTCTTCTTCTTCTTCTTCTTCTTCTTTGTTAAACAGCGGGTTTTAACCCAACTCGGTGCACCACTGCCACCAACTGTTTGGTGGAGAGCACTACAAGCTTTTTTTTTTTTTTTTTTTTTTTTTTTTTTTTACCAGAATGAGAATGTTGCATTTTACATTCAGAAATGATTGTATCCAGGTGTTATAATGTGTACAATGTACATGTTTTCACTCACTGAAAACATGAATTGAGCAGCTGAAATTAAAGGAATCAGAAAGGAAGAAATATGTTGTTGTTATGTTAATGTTAATAATTCCCACCAAACACTGTTAGACTGTGACATGTGTGACTATTCATCTCATGTTCAGCATGTTTGTTTAAAAACATGTCTGATAATGTTTGAACTGCAAGTTGTGAAGTGACCAGTAAAAAATATTATTTGTCTATGAGCTGTTTTATTTAAATGTCAATGTTTCCTGCTCATGCATGTTGAAAACATTATGTTGTAAATCAATTTTAATACCTTTAATGTATTTTTCCTTATTTCCAAAAATGCTAAAGATATTATGCTTTTAGAAAATATGGCAAAATGTATGTAACTCAGGTCTGTCGGACTTCTGGATAATAAGCTGCCATTGCAATCTGTTTCCATAAAAAAAACATATTTCAGTAGCTGACAATCACAGTCTGTAGTGATGTAAATTTTTTATTGCAAAAATAATATTCCAATTAACAGAGTGCATGTTTATGCAAGTTGCCCCAAGACATGTTTCTGAGTTAGCTCTGTCAGTTTATCACAGTAATCTTGAAATTATACGAGGGTAGGCTGAAAAGTTCTAAGGCTCACTATAATGCAGTTAATGCATTACTCCTTCATGGGGAGCCTTAGAACGTTTCAGCCTACTCTCGTATATTCAGTAGGTCTGAATAAATCATAAATCGACATATTATTGGTTACCATGAGTGTTGAAATCATTTCCTATTGTTCATTCTACCTATGTTTGCACAAATAATTTAAATGGAGTCCAACATTAACTTTCTGTAGGCAGTAAATGATATTTAATGTTTTCCTGTAATATGAAATTTTACAAAATAATTGTAATAATTAAATAATAATTTAATTTATACTTTTATTTAGAGGCAAGCTTTACACATACAACATGAACATTATGTGAATGTTCGCAAACACACTGAACATTAAGCATACATTCTATAAACATTTGATTGATTTTTGCAAATGTTTGCTTACATGTTTGTCTAATGTTTGCTTTCATGCAAACATTAGACAAACATCACAAACATTATATGAACATTTGTAAACTTGCTGAACAGTAAATGAACATTCTATGAACATTCTCTTGATGTTCGCAAATTTTCGCTTCCATGCAAACATTAGACAAACATCACGAACATTACATGAACGTTTGCAAACTTGCTGAACAGTAAACAAACATTATATGAACATTTGTTTGATGTTTGCAAATGTTCGCTTCCGGGTGGGCCGTGATTATTTTCTTAGTCATGCTTGAGTCACATGTCCTAGTTACATGACCAATCCAATCTCGCTTCAAAAATTCTAGACTTTCCATGTCTTCTAAATAGTAATAATAATAATAATAATAAGTAAGTCCCTTAGAGTCCTTCCTTGTTTTTCCACATGGGTTGCAACAGCAGATCCAATATTACATGGAGAAAGATAGGAGGGGTGAGGTTTGAACCAGGATCCTTCTGTCCTGAAACCAAGCACTCTAACCACTTGTCCACCTCTACTACTAGTAAGTAAGTCCCTTCGGCTGCTCCCTTGTTTGCACTCTGGGTCTCCACAGCAGGTCCAAGGTGGATCTGTATGTTGAATTTGCACAAGTTTTATGCCGGATGCCCTTCCTGATACAACCCCGTATTACATGGAGAAATGTGGCAGGGGTGGGGTTTGAACCGGGAACTTTCTGCACTGAAACCAATTGCACCAACCACTTGGCCACCACCGCTGCCCACTTACATTACAATCTCAAGTACAATATATACATTTAAATTGCTTTTAACAATTACACATCAAAATGAGCTTTTCTTTCACATATTTTCTTTCCACAGTATTTTTAACAAAATATTAACATACAAACTGATATTTTCTACATTGTAAACAAATAAGCACAAACAATTGAATCTGACTTGCAAAACAATAACTACAGCAGTTAGATGGTTATTTTCGAGATGTGCAGATGAATCAGTTGTCTTTCTGTATGGTTGCCATCCAGGACCCAAGGCGGTTCCAAGGTGTCGTGCATGCTCCCAGACTTGACTAGATTTAACAAAACAATAGTATATTTTAGGTGTAAAATTAGGTGTTGATCATTACTCATTTCAAACTCATTCTCAAGGGCCCCTTCACACATAGTACAAATGTGGTTAAATTCTGCATGAATTGCGCATGAAGCGGGAACTGTATGCAATACGTGTAAAATCATAGCTGCCTCTAATGCCTCGTACACCTGTTGCTATGTGCACACACCAGCGGCTGAAAGACAGAGTGTGCCTCATGAGAACCCATCGATCCTTCTCGCGGCAGGTGTCGGCCAAATTCCAGCTGACACACACAAACATCTAACACCACTCACATAGCACTTAGAAAATGTGTGGCCATTCCAACCTGGTCTCACGGCAAGTCGTGATTCAGCAGCATGAAATATACAGTGGGGAATATAAGTATTTGACCCCCTGTGAGTTTTGCAGGTTTTCCCACCTACAAAGAATGGAGAGGTCTGTAATTTTTATCGTAGGTACACTTCAACTGTGAGAGACAGAATCTAAAAAAAAAAAAAAAATCCAGAAAATCACATTGTATGTTTTTTAAATAATTAATTTGGTTTTTATTGCATAAAATAAGTATTTGAACACCTGTGAAAATCAATGTTAATATTTGGTACAGTAGCCTTTGTTTGCAATTACAGAGGTCAAATGTTTCTTGTAGTTCTTGACCAAGTTTGCACACTGCAGCAGGGATTTTGGTCCACTCCTCCATACAGATGTTCTCTAGATCTTTCAGGTTTGGAGTTTCAGCTCCTTCCAAAGATTTTCTATTGAGTTCAGGTCTGGAGACTGGCCAGGCCACTCCAGGACCTTGAAATGCTTCTTATGGAGCCCCTCCTTAGTTGCCCTGGCTGTGTGTTTGGGGTCATTGTCATGCTGGAAGACCCAGCCATGAACCATCTTCAGTGCTCTTACTGAAGGAAGGAGGTTGTTTTCCAAAATCTCGCAATACATGACCATCCTCCCTTCAATACGGTGCAGTCGTGCTGTCCACTTTGCAGAAGAGCACCCCCAGAGTATGGTGTTTCCACCCCCATGCTTCACGGTTGGGATGGTTTTCTTGGGGTTGTTTTCATTCTCTAAACATGGTAAGTGGAGTTGATTCCAACAAGCTCTATTCTGGTCTCATCTGACCACGTGACCTTCTCCCATGCCTCCTCTGGATCATCCAGATGGTCACTGGTGAACTTCAAACAGGCCTGGACATGTGCTGACTTGAGCAGGGGGACCTTGCTGCCCTGCAGGATTTTAAACCATGACAGCATCATGTGTTACTAATGTAATCTTTGTGACTGTGGTCCCAGCTCTCTTCAGGTCACTGACCAGGTCCTCCTGTGTAGTTCTGAGCTTTCTCAGAATCATCCTTACCCCACAAAGTGAGATCTTGCATGGAATCCCAGACCGAGGGAGATTAACAGTCATGTTGTGTTTCTTCCACTTTCTAATAAATAATCATAACAGTTGTTGTCTTCTACCAAGCTGCTTGCCTGTTGTCCTGTAGTCCATCCCAGCCTTGTGCAGGTCTACAGTTTTGTCCCTGGTGTCCTTAGACAGCTCTTTGGTCTTGGCTATGGTGGACAGGTTGGAGTGTGATTGATTGAGTGTGTGAACAGGTGTCTTTTATACAGGTAACAAGTTCAAACAGGTTGTTATGTGTCGACGCGGGTTGAGGAGCAGACCGGCGTCTGACTGAACCCAGCGCTAAATAACCAGAAAGCGGTTCCAAAAACAAAACAATTTTATTTTCCCTTCTTGTGCAATACTCAGTGTACAACATAAAATAGGGTTTGTCTGGCGGAGTGAAGGACGGCGTGCTCTCCAGCGCCCAAAGGAATCGAAGCCCGGCGCTTCTGGACTCACATTCACCGCCAAACACCCCCCAGGTGGACACGACAAACTGACTCTCTGTGAAGGATAGAAGAGGTGAGGTAAGTCAACAGCTACAACTAATATCCTTCAAAGGCACACACTATCAGCAACACATTCAGGTCTGAATTTAAGCTTTATGTAAATGAGCAGCTTCTCACAGCAGGTGGAGGATCATCAGTCCGCACGCCACGGTCGTGAGAAGCGAGCTGCACAATTCTCATCAATGTTCAAATATACTGCGTAACAAAATACCAAATTACTATTAACACTTATTCAGACAATCAGTCACCTCTGATGTGTGCTGACAGCATGTGTCCCTCACCCGTCCTCCTTCACAGGCACGATGTGTCAAACCCAGGCGCGGTCCTCAGCGTCTCACAAACGAACGTCACAAGGTCGAGTTCCCGGCAATTCTGCTTGAATCACTCATGGCTCAAATGCAGAACGCCATCTCATTATCCTCTGCCAGGACTCCTCTGCCAGCACCTTCTCCACAGACAAAAACCAGTTTGCATACCACCTGGAGAGCAAAGAAAAGAAAACAACACAAAAACATCCAGCCAAACCCCCCCACACACAACACAGGTACATTTAATACAGGTAAAGAGTGCAGAATAAGAGGGCTTCTTAAAGAAGAATTAACAGGTCTGTGTGAGCCAGAATTCTTCCTGCTTGGTAGGCGATCAAATACAATAAAATGCAAATTAATTATTTAAAAATCATACAATGCGATTTTCTGGATTTTTTTTTTTATTTTATTTTTTTTTAGATTCTGTCACTCACAGTTGAAGTGTACCTACGATAAAAATTACAGACCTCTCCATTCTTTGTAGGTGGGAAAACCTGCAAAAAC
Source organism: Thalassophryne amazonica (assembly GCF_902500255.1). Lineage (NCBI taxonomy): Eukaryota > Metazoa > Chordata > Actinopteri > Batrachoidiformes > Batrachoididae > Thalassophryne > Thalassophryne amazonica. The sequence continues at coordinate 11,761,251 of NC_047108.1, forward strand.
TGACAGGGGGGTCTAATACTTATTTTCCCCACTGTACATTAATCTATTGGTTCATGATATTGTGATGAAAAGTGCCTAATTTTTGTCATGGCAGGACGAATTCATTGTAATTCATTCCGTGCTGGCTGCACGAAATTAAAAGTGAAGTGGGGGGTCGGGGAGGTTATGGTTAGGGTTGGGGGAAGGAGTAGTATTAGGTTATGGTTAAGGTTAGGGTTGGTGGTAGGAGTAGAGTTAGTAATAGTGAGACTGGGCTGGGCCATTCATACTATCATCACGAAAACAGTCAGCAGATGATCACGTTCGAGCTTAATGTGAAATCTGTCTAAGTGCCTCCACGAGTGTGAAGTTGCAAAACAGCAACGCACATGTGGTGCATGTGTCTCGCACATGTGCGTGTGTGTCCCGCCCACCCCCACTCCCTCTAATACATGTGGTGTGCCGGGGGGGGGGGCACACTTGCATAAAATGCTTATATGTATGTACAGATTTGATCACATGCCTGTCAGCTGATCACAGCACACTGACAGCTGGATGGCAGCTCAGTGCACACATTACAAACAAAGAAACCACCACCAGGACAGTTATATAAATAATTACGACAATACCTACATACACAACCAAATAACAAATAACGAAAATGAATGACCACATAACACAGAGTGACACGCTGGTCTGTGCGCTGAACGGACAGGGAGGTGTGTCCGCCCACAGCGGCTGCTGTTGTGATCTCTGCTCCTGGACGTCCCAGCTGGAGAGCACGTGAAGTTACAACATTCCTCCATGAGGCATGTGTCTCTGCCTGCTGTCCTCACGTGGAAATGCATAAAACATCTTTCACCTTTGCGCCAAGCTGCAGCGTACACACACAGCGCACCTCATCCATGTCCTTGTTGATTTCAGGCATTTTTCCACACTGATTACAGGCCAGCGATGGTGGTGCAGTGGTAAAGTTTCTGGCTGGCAATTAGAGCTTTTGTTAATAGCAGATTCAAATCCCGTGTGTGGCTGGTATTTTTCTTCTTTTTTTTTTCACAGCAGCTGCGCAATGTGGTTACACATGCTCCAGCTGCTCACACTGTGTTCCAGCTGCGACGGTGTTGTGCACGAGCATGCATGAAACCATTGCAGCGGGTTCGTTCACGCCTGCCCATCGGCTCGATGTTTTCGTAGTTCGCTCATACGAGCTGTTCTACCGTGATTCACCCTGATTTGTACTAATTCGTACTATGTGTGAAGGGGCCTAAAGTTTCAATTTAAGAGTTCCAGTTTGCAGATATGGTCATGATCTCATTTCATTTTTTCTGCTCCTCTGTCTTCAATAAAGAACTGGTTCAAACAGTCAAATCATCGCGTTTGATTCGGCTGGTTTATTAAACAGCTGGTTATCAGATTCATTAAATATGATGAAATTACAGTTTGTTTTGAAATCACAGAACTCAGAATGTCTGCTGATACTGAAAATGTATCTGTGTCTTGTGCACACAGTGATACCACAGTGTTTTGCACACGCACGCACACACACACACACACACACACACACACACACACTTACAGAGTGAGTCTTGCTGCAGAGATAAGGCATCCTTTTGACACTCTTATTAACAGGCTTGAGGGACGGTTTAATTTAGCGATAGCAAAAACCCACAGACACCCACAATCCATTTCTTCTTGATGCACCAAATGAGTGATCTGTCCGTCTGCTTTCTGGGTGCATGTTTGTGTTCATTTCTCTGTTCTCTTTAGAAAGTAAATCTTTTCACAGAAATCTTCACATATGTCCTTGGAAACATTGAACATCATTATGAATGTCCTCTCTTGAGCTCAGTGGGGAGATCTCTCTTTTTGTTGCTATATATCTCTATTTATCTCTCTCGCTATTTATAGTGATAAATAGTGATATATATATATATATATATATATATATATATATATATATATATATATATATATATATATATATATATATATATATATATATATATATATATCACTATTTATCTGTCTATATATACTAGTTTGTGATGGTATCACAAAAGTGTTTTAATCTATTATTTATGTGATGGTATCATGAAATTTGGGGTGACACGTGGGGTGGGGGAGCATTGGGATTCAGGTTGTGGTTAGGGTTAAAAATATTGACTTTAACTTGAAAATAATAATTAAAAAAAACCTATACTGGGCTGATAAATCACAGCTATGCACACAGAGGAGGTAAATGGTGAGGACAAAGGGAGAAAATAAATCACATGCACTAAAGAGTAAATATTAAGGTTTGGGTGCAGAAAAAGAAATCATCCAGAAATGTATGTGATCACAGTCAAAAAGAATGCAAGAAGAAAAACAGAATGTTCCACAGCACCACGTGATGAATTCTGTCAAGTGGAACCCCTCTGATCAGGCTGAATGAAAACAATGTTGGCTGAATGGCTTTAACAGTAACTACATTTCTCTTAGAGTGGATCATCCTGTTTTTGTCTATCTGTCTTTGCTGTAGGCTTGGCAGTGGGATTGGACCCAGAGGGTTATGGGAACCCAGACTTCTGTTGGATCTCCATCAATGACAAACTTATCTGGAGCTTTGCTGGTCCCATCGGCATCGTCATACTGGTAATTGTGTGCCTGATTTAAGACATAATGAATATAAAACAGTGAAACATTTATCAGTTTATTTGTTTTCTCCTGATTTGAATTTTTATTTTATTTTATTCCTTTCACGTTTCTCATTCCCATTTTCCTCTGCTCATACTTTTGAGATGCAAATCCTAAACCCCAAATGTCAATTACACATTTGTCCTCATAAAAGATTCATAGACCACCATCCAAAGACTGTGTAAACTTGGCTTATTTACCTTCTTTATAGCTATAATCATCTTCTTGGACATTTTTCCAGAAATAAACATTCATCGGTCTTAAGGTGCATCATCTTAAAGCCAACTTTTAATTGGTGCCTTTACCACACTGACATCGTTTCACTATAAACTAATATCAGCCTAAAACAGAAAAACCTGCTGCAGTTTTTCTTTTTGTCATTGCATTATGTCATCAGTACTCAGCTTTATTTGGCTGGTTAATAGTACCTGCGAACATGACAACAGTAAGGGCTATGGTAACCTGACATTTGGACCCAGTGAGCTTGACCTTCACCCAAATGATTCACCTGTGACTGACCTTACCAGGGCAATTCTGAAATCCACCCAAGTGTGTGCCACTTTCTCAAATTGTAGTATGAGGTTTGTGAGGTTTTTTTTATGTCTCAGTTCAAACCTGTATTTCTCCATTTACCATAGGTTCTGGACTATAAACTGAGCATAAATCATACCTGTCCAAAAATATGTCATGAAGAAGAAAAACAGTTCCATTATAAGTCACACCAGTCTATGAATCACATTTATTTTTGAAATGTGGTGCTACCACTTTATGCGACAAAAAGCAAAATGAATTTATTTGGTGCATTAAGTATTTATAATGGAAACGTTGTGTTAGCAAGCAGGAGCTAACGAGCTAATTAGTGTTATTGCACAAGGCACAGAATGTGATGGAACTGCTTTGTTTCACTACTGAACAGACAGTCATAGCTGAGAGGTAAATGTGCAGTGCAATTAAACATTAAACACTTGATGCATTATAACACAAAAACATTTGTAAAAGATAACAGGCTTAGTAGACCTGACATTGTTCTTGCTGTCTGGCACTGTCCAAACAAGTTTTGCGCTGAGTAGTATGAAAGTTATATTCCCTTTTTTATTTCAAAACGTGGCTTTCAGTATCAGCTGCTGGCTTTCAGTTTGAGAGCATGATTTCTTACATTTAGTCAGTCTCCATGACAAAGAACATTTCTTCTTATTTTTGTTCTTCTCCTCCTCCAGAGGGTGAATCATAGTACAAGATGCAGTATACACGAGCAGTTTTTTCACATGGGTGGATGGTGCCATCTTGTGCCCATAGATGATAATGCATTATTTTTTCATATATAAGTTGCATTGGGGCATAAGGTGCAGGACCTCCCAAACCCTGTTACATACAGTCCAGAAAATGTGGTATTCCAGAACATATGGTATTCTTTTCATTGAGTGTCATATTTTTAATTTCTCTTAATTTGTTTTTAAGAATTCACCCTGTTGGCCTCTGTACATGGCATTGGTCAGCAAAGGTCAGTGCAATCAGGGTCAAAGTTAATCAAAGTTAAACCATTGATGTGGTCCATAGAGGGCATCACATTCCACTGCACAAGACCTTCCTAACGCTCCACATACAGTAATGACGGCAGCGTCCACAGAATGCTTTACTGCAGCAATATGATGACAGCTTTCCTCTCCTTTCTATAATTTCTTTCCAGTGATAAATTTAGTAATTTTGTGATGCTACATTTGGGGAAAATCACAGTTTGTCTGTGAGATTAAACAATAAAATCAGTTTTTTGTGTGTTAGATAGTTTGACCAATCTTTTTCTTTACTACACTAATGAACAGCAGGAGCGCTATGCTTGGCTGCTCTTTGTTGGCTTCAGCTCTGCCTTTTGTACCACACTCCCGGACAGACTACCAGTAAAGCTTCTGGACATTAGACTCCCAGTGAACACCTGCTGCTGGATCAGAGACTTTCTCTCTGACCACGTACAGAGAGTTAGAGTTGGTTCCCGTCTCTCCACAGGGCTGTGTACCCTGTACACCTACGACTGTGTCAGCACCCATCCAGATAACAATGTCATTAAATTCGCTGATGACACCACCCTAAGTGGGGCTCATCTCTGGTGGTGACAAGACAGTTTACAGGGAGGGGGTCCGGAGCCTGTTGGAATGGTGTGTGGACAACAATTTGGTCCTCAAAGACAAAAGAGCTAATTGTGGACTTCAGGAAGAGGAAGAACGATCTGCAGCCCATCTACATAGACAGGGAGCATGTGGAAAGGGTGTTCAGTTTCCGGTTCCTGGGTGTGCACATAGGTGCAGACCTCCAATGGCAGTACAACTCCTCAGCAGTCGTGAAGAAGGCCCAACAGTGCCCTCCCTAGAGGACCTCTGTAGCACCCACTGTCTCATTATGAAAGACAGCACACACCCAGGACACCGGATGGATGAACTGAGGTTCAGGATTACGTCCCAAAGAACAAACAGCTGTGTGACGATGATCACGGAGACTTGGCTGGACAGCACCGTCCTGGATGTGGCTATCGAGCTAACGGAGCACTCCGTTTTAGCGGATCGAGCGGCCGCAAAAGGTGGGGGAGTGTGTGTTTACATTCACAATAACTGGTGCAGGGCTACAAACATTCTTGGGTCGGACTGCTCTCCGGACTTGGAGTACTTGGCTGTAAAATGCAGGCCGTTCTGCACGCCACATGAGTTTTCTGCTATTCTCATCACTGTTGCTTACATACCAGCGCATGCTAATGCTAGCATAGCCCTGGAGGAGCTGCACAGCGTCATCAACACCCAGATCACTGCTCACCCAGAGGCTGCAGTGATAGTAGCAGGAGATTTTAACAACAAAGACCTGAGGACAGTAATGCCCAAATTTTACAAGAACATTAAATTCTCAACCAGAGAAAACAACCTATTGGATCAAGTCTACGCCAACATTTCTGGAGCATATAAAGCTGCACCATCTCCACTCCTGGGTCTCTCTGACCACCTTTGTCTGACCCTGACTCAATCCTACAAGCCCCTGATCTACAGAACCAGACCAATCACCAGAACTGTCCACATTTGGGGAGAGGAATCCACTTCTCTTCTGCAGGACTGTTTTGAGAACACACACTGGGAGGTGTTTGCAGAGGTAGCAGATCTGGAGGAATGCACCTCAGCTGTCCTGACCTACATCCACTTCTGCACTGAGGCAGTGTTGACCACCAAAACCATCAAGGTGTTGCCAAACCACAAACTGTGGATGGACAGTCATGTTTGGACACTCTTCAAGGTTTGGGATGCTGCCTTCAGGTCAGGTAACATGCAGGTCTACAGCCACGCCCGGAAGGATCTGAAAAGGGGTATCAGAGAAGCCAAACAGAGGTACAAGCAGCGCTTCGAAGGACACTTTACCCACAACCCCCGCAGCATGTGGACTGCCATCAAAGCCATTACAGACTATAAGGGTAGCAGCTCACAGATCAGCCCTGACAGCACACTGCCTGACACCCTAAACCATTTATTTGCATGCTTTAACATGCAAAACATCAGAGCAGATCCTCAAACTACCTTATCAAGTGAAGAACCAGCACTTGTCCTGCAGCAACACCAGGTGAGATCTGCTCTGAGGCGCATCAAGACCTCTAAAGTGGCAGGACCTAACGGGGTGTCAGGCCGCACACTGCAGTCATGTGCTAACTAGCTAACCTGTCATTGCAACAAGCTGCTGTCTTAAATCCACCACTATCATCCCTGTACCAAAGAAGACATCAGTGACCTGCCTTAATAACTACCGCCCTGTTGCCCTGACCTCAGTAGTCATGAAGTGCTTTGAAAGGATCATCCAGTCCCACATCAGAGACATCATCCCTGCAGATCCGAATAGATACCAGTTTGCCTACTAGAGGAATAGATCTGCAGAGGATGTCATCTTTGTTGCACTCCACTCAGTCCTGACCCATATGGAGAACCCAATTACATACGCATGGATGCTCTTCATAGACTTCAGCTCCACCTTCAGTACAATAATCCCCTATAAACTGGTTCACAAACTCCAGGATCTTGGACTTACCACTTCACTCTGCACATGGATTATGGACTTTCTTAGTTGTAGGCCGCAGAACGTCAGGATAGGAAGACATACATGGACCATCATGCTGAACATTGGGGTGCCACAGGGCTGTGTGCTCAGCCCAGCCCTGTTCACCCTCTTTACTCAGGACTGCACCACCATCCACTCTTCTAACACTATGGTGAAGTTTGCTGATGACACCACTATATTTGTACTTACAGTGGGATAAAAAAGTATTTAGTCAGTCCCTGATTGTGCAAGTTCTCCTACTTACAAGATGAGAGAGGTCTGTAATTTTCATCAAAGAGCTGTCAAAGGATACCAGTAAGACAATTGTAGACCTGCACCAGGCTGGGAAGAGTGAATCTACAATAGTCAAGCAGGTTGGTGTGACTAAATCAACTGTAGGAGCAATTGTAAGAAAATGGAAGACATACAAAGAAAGACCCATTTCTTTTGACCCTATATTGATTTGCTGGCAATATCACCCAAGTCATCCAGAGGCATACAGTTTTAACTTATGGTTAAAATTTTAACCAAACTAATTTTGGTTCAAGTTATTTAAATTAATGTCACTTTGTAAGTTTTATAAAGTCAAAATATCAGATATATGTTTTAGTTTTAAAGTAATGCACTAATTTTGAAGGTTTTAGTGTGGATGTTGTGTCTCCAGACAGTGCATTATGGTTAATCTCTTTACATTCATGACAGGGGAAATGCATTTGAGATGCTCTAATCAGGCTACACACGGACAACAGCATTAAACCCTTTGTATATTGTGCCTAAAACTCTCGTGAATATATTCTCTGGGTTTATAGATGTTGTTATTGTGTTTGTTTTATGTAAAAAATACTAGAAGACACTCAGTTTGCTTCTCCATTATTTTCAGATGGAATCATTGTGAGCTGCAATCGCCTCCTGTTTGCCCTTTAACATATTGCTTATCTCAAACACTGTCTGTCCTCTTTGTTCCAGAGTAATATATATAACATGTCTGAAATTTGGTTTGCGTTTATTAAATTCCATACATCTTAAATGCAGCAGACATGGATTATTTATTTGGAATATTTGTTTTTAGTGATGTGAATCGTACAACAACTCATGATTCAATTCGATTCCGATTCTTGGGGTGACGATTCGATTCAGAATCAATTTTCAATTCAAACAGCTCTGAGAAATAGTTATACAACCCCTGGCAAAAATTATGGAACCACCGGCCTCAGAGGATGTTCATTCAGTTGTTTAATTTTGTAGAAAAATAGCAGATCACAGACATGACACAAAACTAAAGTCATTTCAAATGGCAACTTTCTGGCTTTAAGAAACACTATAAGAAATCAGGAAGAAAAATTTTGGCAGTCAGTAACGGTTACTTTTTTAGACCAAGCAGAGGGAAAAAAATATGGACTCACTCAATTCTGAGGGATAAATTATGGAATCACCCTGTAAATTTTCATCCCCAAAACTAACACCTGTATCAAATTAGATCTGCTCGTTAGTCTGCATCTAAAAAGGGGTGATCACACCTTGGAGAGCTGTTGCACCAAGTGGACTGACATGAATCATGGCTCCAACACGAGAGATGTCAATTGAAACAAAGGAGAGGATTATCAAACTCTTAAAAGAGGGTAAATCATCAGGCAATGTTGCAAAAGATGTTGGTTGTTCACAGTCAGCTGGTGATGATGCTGGAACTTTTGTTTGGTGCCGTTCCAATGAGATTTATAAAGATGACTGCCTGAAGAGAACATGTAAATTTCCACAGTCATTGATGATATGGGGCTGCATGTCAGGTAAAGGCACTGGGGAGATGGCTGTCATTACATCATCAATAAATGCACAAGTTTACGTTGATATTTTGGACACTTTTCTTATCCCATCAGCAAAAACTGTGAAAACATTCCTTGCAAAAACACACATAGGGTCAATGTCATGGCCTGCAAATAGTCCAGATCTTAATCCAATTGAAAATCTTTGGTGGAAGTTGAAGAAAATGGTCCATGACAAGGCTCCAACCTGCAAAGCTGATCTGGCAACAGCAATCAGAGAAAGTTGGAGCCAGATTGATGAAGAGTACTGTTTGTCACTCATTAAGTCCATGCCTCAGAGACTGCAAGCTGTTATAAAAGCCAGAGGTGGTGCAACAAAATACTAGTGATGTGTTGGAGCGTTCTTTTGTTTTTCATGATTCCATAATTTTTTCCTCAGAATTGAGTGATTCCATATTTTTTCCCTCTGCTTGGTCTAAAAAAGTAACAGTTACTGACTGCCACAATTTTTTTTTTCCTGATTTGATTTTATAGTGTTTCTTAAAGCCAGAAAGTTGCCATTTGAAATGACTTTAGTTTTGTGTCATGTCTGTGATCTGCTTTTTTTCTACAAAATTAAACAACTGAATGAACATCCTCCGAGGCCGGTGATTCCATAAGTTTTGCCAGGGGTTGTATTACTTAAAAATTTTTATGTTTAAGAAAATTCAGCTTTACAAGGTTAATCAAGTGATTCTAGATGTAAATTTACTTATCTGCTTTGCTCGTTCAGAGTTGGCTGGCAGTTTAGCGAATCTCTGGTCAGTAGTCGGCAGAGACCGCTGCTCCACTTCTTTTAGCTCCGGGTGATGCCGTAGCATGTGGGCTCGAGGATTTGAAGTGTTTCCGAAGTACTTGACTTTCATTTTGCAGATTTTGCACACTACATAAGTCATGTCAAGCTCCTTCGTACGCAGCAAATAATAAAATCCAAAAGGCGCCCAAACATTTGCCATCAGCAAAGACGGTGCTGGCTGAATTAGCTCTTCGTCCGCCATGCTAAGCTGCAGCTCACGAATGTTTGAAGCACGCCGGACCCTCCCCCTCGCTGGGACACTGTAGTACGGAAGCCGTTGCCGGACAAACAGTACACGCAGCATGTAAGCAAGAAAATGATTAAAAAAATGCTTTTTAAAAATCGATTCTTGGACATTTTGGATCGATTCAGAATTGGAATAAATAAGAATCGCGATTCGGATGTGAATCGATTTTTTCCGGCACCCCTATTTGTTTTAGCAATTTTTCAGGGTCTCTACTGCCATCTCCTGGCCAGTAGTGTTCATGGCAGTATTCGCCCTAAGTATTGAGATATCTCATAATCCTTTGCGCACCAGAGAGTTGTAGCTGATAAAAGAAATAAAAATGTACATACAGTTATATAATGTTCATTTACAACTGTCGTTGTGGATTCCCTCTGTGCTGTTTAAACAGCAGCAACTGTCTGACACGCAAAGGATTAGTGGTTAGGGTCTGAGCGTCTGGATGCCAGTAGATGGCAGTGTTCTATTAATTTTAATTCCAGTTATATCAGATGGTTGTCTAATCACAACTTGACTTTTTTTTTTTTACAAATAAAAAAAATGGCATATTTTACAAAAGCTCATTTATATGTAAACAGCAGCATACACCTCACATTAAGGTGTTGGTTTTTACATAGAAAGAATGAGTCAACCAATCACTGTTAGTGGAGGCTCTTTTTACCCATAATCCCTTTGGCATCTGTCTGTGTTTGTTACAAAACTTCAGAATTAGTGCATTATTTAAAATTAAAAGATATATGTTATTTTAACTTTGTACAAATGACAGAATTGACATTAATGGAGTTATTCTATCCAGGTTAATTTAATTTATAAATCACAACTATAAGTCAAAACTGCTTTATTTTCCAAGACCTCTGCCTCTCGCTGGCGCTGCTATACACTGTTAAGGAATAATGACATATTTTTGTGTGTGTAGAGTTGAGCATAGCTGCTGCAAGATATGTAGTAAACAGGTGCTTCCAGCAGTAGGCAGGGCACACAAAGACAGAAGTGCTGACTCATTGTTTGAGTTTGTGGTCGCCTTTGATGCTACCAGAAGTGATCATGGTGTTAAAACTCAAAATCAGCTTGTTAGTAGTTGCAAGCGTACCGGAGACAATACTGAAAGTTATCGATCAGCTGTAGCTTCCGATAATTTTTTTGGTGGTTTATCGGTTTAGCTTCATAAAAGATAACTTTTCAGTTAAAATGAACTGTTATTGAAGCTAACTTTTTGGTTAGCTGTGCCCATCACTGATATAACTGTATGTGCAATAATTTATTTTTATGCAATGAACATCTTACATATTTCTTATGTCATAGATTCATAAATTTGTCTGTTTTTAGCCCTTCAATTTGTATATAGTGTCTTTTTAAATCCATGCCTGTTTAATTATTTATTATTTATCTGATTTTTTTGTGTTTTGTGAGCCTTTTTTTTTTTTTTTTTTTTTTTTTTTTTTTTGCACAGAGGAGGAAGACTGTGCCCCAATTTCGTTGTACGACTCTGCAATGACAATAAAGAATCTTGACTCTTGAAAGCAGCCTCAAATGCACATAGATCAGCTCTGAATATTCCCATCTGTAAGCTTTGGTGCAAATGGTGTCAATTTGCACCCTCATTTTTATTTGCTTATTTGCATACAGTGCTACAGTTGGGAAGTTCAGATTTTTGATGCAGCCAGTCAAACTCGTGCAATCAAACAGATGCACAAAAATCTGCCACTTTCAGTCGAGGATTGTGAATAAAGCACGATAATGAAAATGTGCACGTCGCACTGTGCGTTCAAAATATTGTATCCAGAGAGAGTTAACTATGAGGAAAAACATGTGACTGAATGGAATAAATTACATCCAGACAGGCTGAGACAAGAATTCATCACTGACGCCGGCACATATCAGTCTGCGATTTTCCTCGTAAATGACTTATTTTACTCACATTGATTTTGTGTCGTGCTCATCTTGTGTGATGTTGCTAATGGGGGTATTGGATTACCTGAAAATGCTTAATGTCTGTATTGATCTTCCCTGTCATCTAGCTGAATGGAGGGATTTTCACGTTTGTAGCCAAGATGTCCTGTAACCCCTCTCAAAAGGAGACCAAGAAACTCCCCGTCATGTGAGTGCAAAGCCTTTAATAATTAAAATGTCTTTTTTCCTCATCCCACCAACTGACTTTAGTCAGCCTTTTGACTTTGATGTGATTTGGCCTGTTAAAGATTTAAACTGCCAGCCCTCGGGACAGGACAGTTTTCTTATGAATCCCTTTTAGATGAGAGTTAAAGAGAGAACTTACTGTATCTTTCTGAAATGAAGGTTACTCCCAACACTTTCACTTTGGTACAGCTCGCATTTCTCATGAATAGAAAATAAAAACTGCAACAGACCCAATCCAAAAAACGAAAAATGCTGCATGAAGCTTAGGTCTAAAGGGAAACTCCGGAGTCATCGAGGGAATGGTGGGCTGAGCAACACTTACTGTCCATTCATTGAATCATTTTTCCCTTGAGATCACAGGGTTTTTACACTCAGAAGTCCGGTTGTCCATCAAATGATAAATGGACTTCATTTATATCACGCTTTTCCATCTGTATCAGAAGCTCAAATCACTTTACAATGATGCCCCACATTCACCTATTCACACAGACATACACACCGATGTCAAGGTGCTGCCATGCAAGGTGCCGGGAGCAACTTGGGGATTAAGGACCTTGCCCAAGGGCCTCTAGTGATTGTCCAGCCAAATGGGAGTTTGAGCCAAGGATCATCTGTTCTCAAGCCCACTGCTTAACCACTAGACCATCTCCTTCCCCAACCATTGACCATGCTAAGTGTTTGTTTCTGGGTTTGAACACAGATCTACAGCTTTAGGCCCCGTCCACACAGGAACAGATTCAGGTTTTGTATGTTTTTGGTTTTTCATCCACATGTAAACAGCAATTACGATAGTATTTGAAAACGGGTCCCAGAGTGTGTAAATCTGAAAACGCTGGATTTGCATCTCCGTGTGCACAAGCAATACAGAATATTTCTGAAAGAATTACATCACAGCGCCACCCATCTGACCACAGCGGCTCATAATTAATCCTGATTACTATTAGGACGACAGTCTGTAGCATCAAGTTAACAAGCTGCCATCATGACAGACAAAACAATATTAAATGAATCCTTTTTCCACATTTCTGTACAGAGCACTCAGTTTGGATTTATTGTGCTCACTGCCGTAACCCTGAGGCACAAAAACACCTCGCCTGGAACATGTTAATATATTAATAGATACATTAAAGTTTATGTGGACTCACTGTTTTTTTTTTCCCCCATGATTTGTATAATGCAAAGGTTTTCCATGTGGCGCTACATTCTTTTTTCCGTGTAGCAATCCAGTCAGAAGAGGAGAAAAGTGGCTTTCTGTACATGAGTCACGTGACTTTCTTTTAATCTCTGCAAGAGTTAAAACAAACAAACTGTATTTTTCATGGCTGTGTTGTTTTCCAGCCATAGAAAGTCCAGAGAAAAGGCTAATTATCCAATTTTTCTGCTGATTCAGTTGATGCTGTCAGCTTGAGTGAGGAGGAAATACACTCGCGTGTGCCCACACACACATGTGCACACACAAGAGAGATCCAAACTGAAGTGTGGAAAATGAATAATTTCATATTTAGCTGATGTTCAGCTGGTAGCTTCTCTCTGTCTCCCTCTGTTGTTTTCCAGCTGCAGAAAGTCCAGTGGATGACAGAAAACCCATGCACGTGTACTCTCACAACACACAGTGCCACATACAGGCCTAGCATGTGTACTACAACTTTTTTTGGTCGATTTGAGCATTTTAGTGTGGACGCAGATAAATCCTGAAACGCTGCTTTGAAAACAAAGATGGTTTTGTATCCTTGTGGACGCGGCCGTACTCTGCTGGTCTCGCAGGGACCCGGCCAGGGAATCGGTATTCTGTAAAAATTTACAGGGCTCTCATTTTAAAATTTCTTATTTCTTCATGGCGCTAATCTTTAAAAGGTCACGAGGTTACACTCACTTTGTCATGCTCATGTACATTTGATCTGCTGTTTCTCTTGTTTGTACATGAGCCAGCAGATAATTTTGACACAACTCGGTACCACTTAAGAGGATTAAACAACACTTACAATCCAGCCTCAGTGTACCATGGCCAAGACAAAACGTATGGTGGCCATCCCAGCGTGGTCACTGTAGCCAGGTAGGAGATCAGGTTGATGAAGAATTAATTACACAGGGGTCAAAATGGAAAAGTGTTCCAGTCATGTTGAAAAGTATACCACACTATTTGTCTGGTCATAAAGATTCCAAAAAGGTATAGTTTGGACTATCTATGACTGAATGTTATGGAGTTAGAGGGTAATAACAGTAAACAGGATGACAAAGGTCAGTTTATGGTTGTACAGGGGTCAAAAGTTAAAGTTGCTACAGTTTTGATCAAATGTGATGAAAAATATTGGTTGACCTAATGAGATTAATAAATGGAATAGTTTTGATTGTGTTGAATGTTTGGTCTCCAAGGTAAAGGTCACACAATGTCAACATCCATTGGATTCTGTGGCATGTGACATATGTTACCCCATGACAGATGGTACAACCTATCCCTTTCTAGAATTCTCTTAAATAAACCAATATGCATCAGTTCTTAACAAAATTGGAGAAACTTTAACTTTTCACCCCTGTACAACCTGAAATTAACCTTTGTCATCCTTTTTGCTGTTTTTACCCATAACTCCAGAGCATTCAGTCATAGTTGGCCCAAGCTATACCTTTTTGGAATCTTTATGATCAGATAAATAATGTTGTATACTTTTCAATATGATTGGAGCATTTTTAAATTTTCATCCCTTTGTAAATTCTTCAATGACCACGTGGCTACAGTGACCACCATACCATGGCCACCATACAATTTGTGTAGGCCATGGTACACTGAGGCTGGATTGTAAGTGTTGTTTAGTAGCCCAGTCTCACGTTTTTTTTTTGTTTTGTTTTGTTTTTCGTGCTCCCATCACGAAATTATTAAAATTTTCATGACGGGGTTTTTTTTAAATTCACTATTACTAACCCTACTCCTTCCCCCAACCCTAACCATAATCACCCCGACCCCCCCGCTTCACTTTTAATTTTGTGCAGCTATCACAGAATGTATTAGAATTAATTTGTGCTGCCGTGATGAAAATGTGGCACTTTTCATCACAATATCACGAACCAGTAGATTAATGTATATTTCGTGCTGCTGAATCACGACTTGCCATGAGACCAGGTTGCGTTTAGTCCCCTTAAGTAGGGAGAGGGGTGTAATTTCAAAAAATTTGGAAATCTATAAATGTTTGCATGGAATATGGAAATATATACGGAATAAACCATAGCAGGATAAATTCTGGGTCATTTGGTTCCAAAAACCCATATGGACGGAGCGTGTGAAAATTTCAAGTAACACGTGTGTTGTATATGTGCTGTTGACGTAGAAAACCACTCTGTTGCTTATAATTAGTTCATTGTGGCCATGTCATTCTTTACATGTGATGATTATACTCAACTGATGTTCCTGAAATAAAAACTACATAGATTTTGTTTGTTACAATTGATCGTAACATATGTACTGAATTTAGTTTTTTTTTTTTGTCAATTACTCTTAAAAAACACCAGATAGGCTTATTGTTACTATAGAAGTTGAATATAAACTTGGGGTCAAGCAACATTTGGAGCCAAATTTCAAGTCTCTAGGTGCAGCGGTTCTCAAGATATGACATTTTCATCGATATTTTTGGCGATTTTGGAACCTGATATCTTCACTGGCTCCATCCATATGGGTTTTTGGAACCAAATGACCCAAAATTTATCCTGCTATGGTTTATTCCGTGTATATTTCCATATTCCTGGCAAACATTTCTAGATTTCCAAATTTTTTGAAATAACACCCCTCCCTACCGTAAGTGGTACTGAAAATCTGCTTGCCTATAGACTATCTTGGGACACTTACAGTTTTGTTTTGTTTTTTTTCTTGTATCTGTAGTACTGTATAAAGAGTCAGAAAGAATGTTGAACTTGACCTTTAATGATTTATCGACCAGTTTGTGTGCTCAGATTTGTGTGTAAACCGTGCATACACACACTTTGGTGAATGAGGGCCCAGGACTATCTGTGTCAAGTTACTCAGGCAGACTCAGATGAGTCGTACTTCTGGCTCTGTGACGGAACATCGGCTACGATACCGTAGCCATACGGTGCAGTTCTCTGAGCGTGATCCAGCGTGAACTTGCGTCAGTGCTGAGGACCCCAGCAACTACAAGGGGAACCCTACATATTTCCTAACTGCAGCCGGTAGATGGCTACTTTGGGATGGGGGTTGGACCAGTAGTTGCTGGTTGGGACCCAGGGCAATTCTGTTACATGTTCTCAGACCTGACCTGTGTGATGACTGGTGAGTTTACAGGAAACAGAAAAAGGACAACTGAAATACGTTAATCTCAACAAAAGTTGAATTCATGTAGGAACAATGACGTCAGCATGACCTGTTTTTCAGAATGGTACCCGGCGCCAGCTCGCTAACTCTCTGTCTCCACAGTGCCACCATTCGCAGTGCCTTCCTGCTGTTGCTGGTCGCGGCCTCCACCTGGCTGTGTGGTCTGATGGCTGTCAATAACAGCATACTGGCTTTCTACTACATCTTTGATGTCCTCTGCCTTGTACAGGTATGAAGACAATCAGGCAACATGGCCAATAACTTCATACAAATTAGAGCAGCACTCATTTGCTTGCAAGTAAGAACTAACCTGCTTAAATACACTGTAGCTTCAGTTTAGCTTCAGCTGCTCAAAAGCTGTTTGTTTATCTTGTTTTATCATGCATGAAATCAAACGTTCTGTCAGACACGCTGCGTTTAGGAACTTCATCTTGAAAGAACGTCTTGAAGTCTGTTTTTAGAAAGTGAAGCAAGTCAGTGTTGCGAATAAGTTACTTCCCTTACCAAAAAGTATACTTGAAGTTTATTTCCTAATTATACTTTATAGTGTACTTGTAATTATTTC
Organism: Thalassophryne amazonica; assembly: GCF_902500255.1. NCBI lineage: Eukaryota > Metazoa > Chordata > Actinopteri > Batrachoidiformes > Batrachoididae > Thalassophryne > Thalassophryne amazonica. The sequence continues at coordinate 11,777,817 of NC_047108.1, forward strand.
AGTACTTCTTTGGACTACACTGGCATGCTTTTAATCTGTAAAAGTATACTTGTAAGAAGACTTTGAGTGTTCAGAATAACAAACTTTGACTACATAACTTGTTTCATTTTACAGTGCAAGTGAACTTATGGATAGTAGTTATATAGGCTACTTGTAAGCCCACGTTTTATCCTCTGGTCACCGCCCTTACTGCTAGTAATTTATGTGAAGAAACTTGCTTTATACTTGTCAGTATACACCAAAAATATACTTACATTCTTCTGTATATTTGTCAGAATATGCCAATTATACTGACTTTTTCTTTTTGTCAATTTAAACAAAGTATACTTTAAGTTATAATCAGTTAAGTATATAGCTGATATGTCAGGCCGGGCAGGAGCCTGGCGCCTGGAGACGGTGGACCCACAGTATAAACTCCCAGACCAGGCTTTGGAGTAAAAGTAGTTGTCGTGTTTATTCCAGGCTGAGGTTCGGTACACAGGTTGTCAGGCAATGGAGCAGAGGTACAGACAGGGTAACGCAAAAACGCAGTCATATCCAGGCAGGGGTCAGAGGCATGAGAAATACTGATATAAGGGCTGAGGCAAAAGGCACGGTCAAGAAACACAGAGCAAGATTCAGGTACATGGCAAGACAAATCAGGACTGAATACAAAAGGCTGGAATGTGTGCTGGAAGCAACAACAAACTGGCAAAGGTGTGGTGGCTGGAAGGAGATTAAATAAGCAGGGGTAACAAGGTGCAAGTGAGGAGAAGGCTCTATAAAGGGGGCGTGGCTGGTGGACAGAGAGTATGGAAGGGGCAAGATAGTGATGAAGGGAGTGCGCAAAGTGGAGTGATGTAATAGACAAAGATATGTGAGCTGGTGCAAGAGATGGAGTAAATGAAAACACAAAGCAGACTGGATCAAAGTGTGAGAGAAGGGCACAGAGCTGGTGAAGTGCAGTGGTGGGCACAGCTAACCAAAAAATTGGCTTCGATAACAGATAATCAGATAACTGAAAAGTTATCTTTTATAAAGCTAAACCGATAAACCACCCAAAAATTTATCGAAAGCTGCAGATAACCGATAACTTCCAGTATTGTCTCCAGTACACTTGCAACTACTAACAAGCTGATTTTGAGTTTTAACACCAAAATCGCTTCTGGTAGCATCAAAGGCGAGTACAGACTCAACAATGAGTCAGTACTTCTGTCTTTGTGTGCCCTGCCCACTACTGAAAGCTCCTGTTTATTACATAGTTTCCAGCAGCAAAGCAGTTGAGAGGAGCAGCGAAGCTCAACTCTCTACTCATTAACAGCATTGCCATGAGGCGGAGGTCTTGGAAAATAAAGCAGTGCTGGCTTATGGTTTGGTTTATAAATAAAATTAATACTGATAGAATAACTCCATTAATGTCAATTCTGTCATTTGTACAAAGTTAAAATATAACATATTTCTTGTAACATTGAATAATGCTCTAATTCTGAAGTTTTGTAACAAACACAAACAGATGGCAAACAATTATGGGTAACATGTGCCTCCGCTAACACTGATTGGTTGACTCATTCATTCTATGTAAACCAACACGTTAATGTGAGGTGTATCATGTGTTGGTGTTTACAGATAAATGTGCTTTTGTAAAATATGCCATTTTTATTTGTAACAAAAAGGCATTTTCAAAAAAAAAAGCCAAGTTTTAATTAAATAACCGTCTGATATAACCAGTGTCAAAATAAATAGAACACTGCCAACTACTGGACGCTCAGTACTAGGGCGAATACTACCATGAACACTACTGGCCAGTAGATGGCAGTAGAGATTGTGAAATCTTGCCAAAACAAAATTCCAGATAATCCGTGTCTGCTACTTTTAAAATGCGTGGAATTTAATAAACGCAAACTGAATTTCAGACATCTTAAAAATATTACTCTGGAACAAAGATGACAGACAGTGTTTGACATAAGCAGGACTCTAATAGCAAACAGGAATCGATTGCAATGATTCCAATTTAAAATAATGGAGGAGCAACCTGAGCTTCTGGCATTTTTACATAAACAAACACAATAACGTCTATAAACCAAGAGAATATATTCACGAGAGTTTTAGCCACAATATACAAAGAGTTTAATGCTGTTCTCCATGTGGAGCCTGATCAGAGCGTCTCAAATGCATTTCTTCTGTCGTGAATGTACTGAGGTACCCATAATGCACCTGGGCACAGCATGTCCACACTAAAACCTTAAAAAATAGTGCATTACTTTAAAACTAAAACATATATCTGATATTTTCACTTTATAAAACTTCAGACGTGACATTAATTTAAATAACTTGTCCAAAATTAGCTTGGTTAAAATTTTAACCATAAGTTAAAACGGTATGCCTCTGGACGACTTGGGTGATATTGCCAGCATATCAGTATGGGGTCAAAAGAAATTAGCTTTTTTTTTTTTTCTTTTTGTGACCAGTTCTTCTTTGCCTGCAGAGGATAGAGTGGTTTCTTCTAGAACCAGCTCTGCTGTGTTTACAGAGGATAGAACTTTGCATCTACTATAAAACATTTAACAGGTAGGTGCTTAACTGATTTTAGATTTCGTAGATGTTTGTAACTATTCAGCTTTGTTTACTACGTCTGCAAAAATATGTTAGTGGTTTAAAAATTATCGGACCAAAACTTATCAGAAGATAATTACTCTGATGATGGTTTTCAAAGTTATCTGGATAGCTAATCCGATAATGAAAACATTGTCTTTGATAATTAGCGGTTAGCAGATTAGCGGAACTGTGCCCACCACTGGTGAAGTGGCATGACGTGACAACGCAAACAGAGATGCAAGAGGGATGAAGACATAATGGCAGGTACAGGGTGTGGAGTGAAACGGAACTATGAACCAAGCTAAACAGAAGACAGAATAAAATATAACACTGAACCGGGCAAGAAAATGAGAACTGATCAGGGAATACATGAACAAATGAATACTAAAGCAGAACAACAACAAAAACAGAGACTACATGATAACAGATACAAAACCCAATGTTACAATGTAACTGATAACACAAATGAGAAAATAAAGTGATAAACTAATGATCAATAATGCAACCACAAAACGGCTGAAGAAAACTAGAACAGAAGCCAAAAACCTGATACTAAACCAAAACAGATAACAGAAAAGAGAATTGCAAAAATAAACAGATGATAACTAAATGATAATGAAAAGAGACTGACTGAGAAGAACGGAACTAAGCCATGGCAGAAGTATGAAAGTAACAAAGGAAACAAATTGCCAAAACAACATAGAACAGAGAGAAAACACATGATGAAAAAAAAAACTAATAAAGCAAAGCAGGAGCAGATGGTGGGTAGAAGAAAGGAGGAAAAAAACAAAACCATCACCTCGCTCAGGGCCAAAACCTGACACAAGTAAAGTGAAAGGACCGTATACTCACTTATTTTTTAAGTTTAAAAGAGGTGTACTCTGAGTAAACTTCTTTTTGGTAAGGGTTAGCTAATGTGTAATAACAATAATTAATTTCATTGTAAACGTGTACATTGTTTAACCCACATTTCCCCCAGAATGTTATGTTTAAGTCATTTTTAGAAATTGGTGTCATCAAGGTCAGCACCGATTAACTTCTACACCTAAAATTGTATTACTAACAATTCACAAAGACAACCTGCTGCTGTAGACTTTTGAGGAAGCAAAAGTAAACAACATCCAAAATGCCAGCGGGTGTCAACACTTTAGCTAGCTGTGCCACATAATCTAGTTTTATTGAACTTTGCTTTCCAGATGTATACCTGGTTCCAAAAGCACATTTGCAGTCACTTGTGAGGCGAAGATTAATACTACAGAAGTGTTCTCTTCGCCTAATTGGTAACTTATCATGTGAGTATCATCTGTGCTAGCTATCAGGCTCTGCAGGTTAGCCTGGCTAGTTAGCATGTACTTGGCTAAAAACAAGTCTGTTGAGAAGGTTTGTGAGTAAGTCAGACATTCTGCTAGCACATGTTTAGTATAATGTTTCTCTGAATTTTATGAAATAATTCACTTTTGCATTTGTGACACCTCAACTGGGGGGAGGAGGAGTAACAGGAAGACAGAGAACGGGAAGGAGAGGAACAGTAGTATCCAGTAAACCAGTAGCAATCAGTATATCTGGTATTTATATTTGTGGATTTACTGTATATTTATATTTGCAAATTGTTTTTTTTTTTCTTTCACTTTTGATGCTCTGTGTGCTTCTTGCCCCGTGTGCTGCTACACAATGCTGCTGGAACCTCAGTTTCCCTGAGGGAGTCTTCCTAAGGAATTAATAAAGTTCTATCTAATCTAATCCACTACTATAAATGACAACTTTGTCATTGTGTCCCACAGCAGCCTGTACTCAAGGTTCTTGACATGAAGCAGTATCTCCACCTGGTGGATATTTACTGACATTTAGATGCACGAGAACTTCACCAGGAGCTCTAGTTATAGATATTTGTATTGTGAGTGATGATTAGCTGCACATTAATAACACAGTAGTTGCAGCGGGTCAAGTCAACAAGCTTCCAGCTCCACCTCTTTTCACTAGAGTACGTGTTGCTAATTTAAAGTGTGACCATGTCTTCACTCTGAGTCTTTACCTGTCTGCTGGTCTTTCTCTGTCTCTTGCTCTCTCTATCTCAGGGTTTGTCCGTAATGCTGGTGTTCATCGTATTCAACTCCGAGGTTCAGGAGGCCTGGAAGGTCACCTGTTCGGGTAAGAAGAGTCCTGGAGATGACCCACCAAGACCGGTGCAGAACACTGTGAGTCCACAAACACACATAAGTGACGCATTACAGGATGCTTATCAGTTTGAGACTTTGATGTGACGCTGTAAATCTGCTCATCTACATCGTACAAAAAGTCCTATTTCTGTTCAGTTCTGTCATAGTTTGTGTTCAAGATGCTCATTCTGTCTCTGCTCATTACTAAACAGCACAAAGCCCTTTTGCTATCCTTCCATCCATCCATCCATCCATCCATCCATCCATTCATCCATCCGTCTTCACTGACCTCCATCTCTTCTTCCGCCCTCAGGGCTCCTCGCTGACCCACATAAAGCACGATACTGATTATGCCTGCTCTTTAGTCCACATCCTTAGCCGCGCTTGTATCTTTTGTGTTCATTAATTTAAAACTTTCCTTTTTGCTAAAGCTTATAGTTAGGGCTGGATCAGGTGACCCTGAACCATCCCTTAGTTATGCTGCTATAGACTTAGACTGCTGGGGGGTTCCCATGATGCAGAGTGTTTCTTTCTCTTTTTGCTCTGTATGCACCACTCTGCATTTAATCATTAGTGATTGATCTCTGCTCCCCTCCACAGCATGTCTTTTTCCTGGTTCTCTTCCTCAGCCCCAACCAGTCCCAGCAGAAGACTGCCCCTCCCTGAGCCTGGTTCTGCTGGAGCTTTCTTCCTGTTAAAAGGGAGTTTTTCCTTCCCACTGTAGCCAAGTGCTTGCTCACAGGGGGTCGTTTTGACCGTTGGGGTTTTACATAATTATTGTATGGCCTTGCCTTACAATATAAAGCGCCTTGGGGCAACTGTTTGTTGTGATTTGGCGCTATATAAAAAAATTGATTGAATTGATTGATTGATAAAGCTAAACCGATAAACCACCCAAAAATTTATCGAAAGCTACAGATAACCGATAACTTCCAGTATTGTCTCCAGTACACTTGCAACTACTAACAAGCTGATTTTGAGTTTTAACACCACAATCGCTTCTGGTAGCATCAAAGGCGAGTACAGACTCAACAATGAGTCAGTACTTCTGTCTTCCCACTGTCGCCAAGTGCTTGCTCACAGGGGGTCGTTTTGACCGTTGGGGTTTTTCCGTAATTATTGTATGGCCTTGCCTTACAATATAAAGCGCCTTGGGGCAACTGTTTGTTGTGATTTGGCGCTATATAAATAAAATTGAATTGAATTGAACTGAATTGAATTAATTCAAGTTCACTGCAATCTGATGTCTTTTGTCAAACAATCATTATCTTTGTTGTGTATAAAAAAAAAAATGAGCTCTTGTTTGTTCGTCTTCCATTCTGTGAAGTTCATACGTAACCTAAATGTTGTTGTCTTCCAAACCTTTGCTTCGACATACGTGTGTTTGTGTTAGTTTAAAATCACCAAAATCTGGTTAACCTATATTTTCGCAACAGCACACTCTTCAGGTTATGCTCTGTATCTCCTAATCAGAAAGATGCTGGGACTGGTTTTATTGGCCATCAGGTGCCTCATACCAGCTGCACCTTTCAGATCAGTTTGCACCCTGACTCTAGTCCTGTCAGATATCCCAAACTTACTGTAAGTCTGACAACTGTAACATGTTGTCACAGGCAAAATAAGTCTCATCTCTCATCTGTCTCATCAGAAGGCTGCATGTTCCCCGGGGACCGGACTGAGGTTGCTCCAAGTGGTTGAATTGTGCTTAAATGTAACTAGGATGGGTTAAATGCAGAGGACAAACTTCATTGTATGTATGTAGATGCACAATAACAATAAAGGCTCTATTCTATTCTATTCTGTCTGAATAAGACATTGAGACCACTGCAGTGTCTTGCCGCAGCCAACTTCAGTTAACCTCATTATGTGATGTCATTGATGTTAGATGTTTGATGCATTATCTTCGTGACATCAGTAGTCTGTGCACAACACCACAGTCGAGTATCTCATGTAGTTCCAGATTTAGTCATTAATGTATTTTAGACATCGTCCTTTGATTTGGTCTTGACCTTAAACCTGTGACCTTAACATGACCTATGTTGCAACAGAAGAATCCACTTGGCTCCTCCGCCAAGTTTGACTGAATATGCTGTCTGTGTTTTGAAGACATTGTGTGGACAGTGGATGGTGACCTCTGATTTTATCTTGACCTTTGACCTTGATAGAACCTGTGTTGTGAGAGGACTGCTCACTAAGTTTATCCCACAGTTTGATTGAAATTGGTCTTTGTGTTTTGAAGAATCACCACGGACAATGAACAGTAACCTATAATTTGACCTTGACCTTAGATTTTAACATGACCTGTGTTAGGTTCCTTCACACGCAGTATGAATAAGTACAAATCAGGGCAAATCACGGCGGAACAGCTCGTATGAGCGAACCACAAAAACATCGAGCCAACGGGCAGGCGTGAATGAACCTGTTGTGATGGTTTCGTGCACGCGACAGTGTTGTGCACGAGCCTGCACGCCGCCGCCGCAATGGGAACACAGTGTGAGCAGCTGGAGCATGTGTAACCCCATCGCGCAGCTGCTGTGAAAAAAAAAATACATACATGCCACCCACGATATTCAAACCTGCAATTTACAAAAGCTCTTATTTCCAGCCAAAAACTACCATCGCTGGCCTGGAAATGGTGCAGAAAAATGCTTGAAATCAACAAGGATATGGACGAGGTGCGCTGTGTGTGTCTGCTGCAGCCTGGCGCAAAGGCGAAAGATGTTTTATGTATTTCCACGTGAGGACAGCAGGTAGAGACACACACACCTCACAAAGGAATGTTGTAATTCCTCCGTGAGGCGCGTCCCAGCTGGTACATGTTCTGCAGCTGGGACGTCCAGAAGCACAGATCACAACAGCAGCCGCTGTGGGCGGACATGGCCCCCTGTCTGTTCAACACCCAGATGAACGTGTCACTCTCTGTTTTTATATGGCCATTCATTTTCGTTATTACCTCCTCCAAGGAGGTTATGTTTTCGGTTGCGTTTGTTTGTTTGTCTGTCTGTCAGCAGGATAACTCAAAATGTTTTGAACGGATTTTGATGAAATGTTTTTGGAGTGGTTGGGAATGACAAGAGGAACAGGTGATTAAATTTTAGTGGTGATCCGGATCATGATCCGGAGCCAGGAATTTTTTAAAGGATTCTTCACCATTGCGGGATAGGGGGAATTTTGACATTCTAGTTTCTAACTCCACAAAAACAAGGCAGAACGGCTTGAAAAAAATTAAGGTGTAACATAGTCAAATGTTCTATCAAACAACAAAGTTTGGTGATGATCGGATCCGGATTCCGGATCTGGTGATCCAGAATATGCAAAAATATAGGGAAAATAGAAAATGTGTCAGTGTGAGGTACAAAATGAAGCTAGAGATGCACAACTAACACCAAATTGTAGTTGAATCTGTACTGATTCAGTAAGGTGTCATCAGATTTGATGTAGCTTCAAATGGAGGTAGATCCAGAAGAAAACCGCGATTACCGAAAAATCGTTTTTATACAATAACTTTTCAACTAATAAAGACATAAAAGTGATTCCAAGTTCTAGTGGTATGTTTTCATGGTCAAGGATGTCAAATATACAGGAAAGAAAAGTGTATGTATCATAGTTTTGGTTGTAACACTGAATTGTTGAATAGATCACTGTGCCAAGGAGGGAATCTCTTTAGGGTCAGTGACCCTATGGCCTTGGTGGAGGTTTGCACTGTCTGAGTGCTTCTAGTTTGTTATGTAATTGGGTATGTAGGTATTGTCGTACTTATTTATATAACTGTCCTGGCGGTGTTTTCTGTGTTTGTAATGTGTGCACTGAGCTGTCAGTGTGCTGTGATCAGCTGACAGGCTCTTCCCCGTGCTGTATGCGATCAGACCTTGCTGTCTGGCCCCCATGTGATCAGATCTGTACATACATTCCATATAAGCATTTTATGCAAGTGTGCCCCCCCTCCGGCACGCCACATGTGTTGGAGGGAGCGGGGGAAGGGGGGTGGGGGTCACAGCACGCGCACACGTCTGAGACGCATGCACCACATGTGCGCTACTGTTTTGCAACGTCACACTCGTTGGGTCACTTAGACAAATTTCACATCCAGGTCGAAAGTGTTTGTCTGCTGACTGTTTTCGTGATGATAGTGCGAATGGCCACAGATTTTCTTAGTGCCAAGCGAGCGGTGTTAGATGTTTGTGTGTGTCAGCTGGAATTTGGCTGACACCTGATGTGAGAGGGATTGAATGGGCTCTCACAGCGCACACTCTGTCTTTCAGCCGCTGGTGTGTGCAAATAGTTGTAGCAACAGGTGTACGAGGCATTGGAGGCAGCTACAGTTTTACATGCATTGCATACAATTCATTCTTCATGCACAATTCATGTGCAGTTCGACCACATTCGTACTATGTGTGAAGGGGCCCTTACAAGAGAAAGGCCCACCGAGTTTATCTGCCAAGTTTGATTTTAATTGCTGTTTGCATTTTGAAGATATCACCACAGACAGTGGATGATAACCACTGATTTGACATTGACCTATGACCTTAATGTGACGTATTGTGAGAAGATGGTCCAGTAAGTTTACCCACCAAGTTTGATTGAATTTGTGCTTGTGCTTTGAAGATATTTGTACAGAGTGACAAACAGGCACAACCATGACATGAGCCTCTGCGCTTCATGTCAAGGCCGATAACATTCTGCACGTGTGAAGTTATAACTACAGACGTCCTCGATATTGTTTGTCTTTATTCAGGCTCAAAACCCATATCACAACACGTCTCTGCTGGAGCAGAGCGGTCTTCACCGCATCACCCTGGGAACCTCCACCATCTCCTCCGTCAGCTCTGCCAGGTACAACTTTGACATACTCAGTTTGAATGGGACAATGAGACATGGGGATGCTCGGGACGCTCACTGCTGTGCAGGCGTGACAGCTGTGTGCAGTGTTTACGTTTGGTTCAACTCTTCTTGCAGATTGAAAAAACAAATTTAATGCATGTGACAGTGTGATTGATCTTCATTCATTTACATATTTAAAGATAACAATATAACTTTGGAAGCTCATTGAGTGGAGCAGATTGTCTTCTAACCAGTGAGAATTTAGTCTTTTATGTTTGATAAAGTGCCCTTGAGGAAGACACGTTGGTCTTTCCTGGGCATGATGTTGGTCTCCTGCCTGTAGAAACACTCATGTGGTGTTGATGGTGGAATTGGCACTCAAACCACTGTCTAAACATTCATCCAAAACCACATGATGTGGTGCATTCCCGTTGAAGGTCAGCAGTACTCTTCTCCATCTCCATCTCTGCTCGTTCTGGGCTGTTCCAAAACCTCATAGACGATCTGCAGTCACTGTACGGCCCGTGGTTTTAACAGCACTGTGACTTCAGGTGAAGACCTCCACATGATGGCTCTGAAAGCTGATTCAACTGGACTGAATCTGACCCCTAATCAAAACGGGGAAAGAAACTTCTAACTATGAATGAAATGTAATTTATGTCAGATTTCATGGACATCCTGCAGACATGGATTTGGGTTAAAGATCTTTAAGTTGTCTCCCTCACTAATGAGAACCGAGTCCTGTATTTTGTGGGTCAGTGGGGTAAAGATGAAGAGGGCTGTTCTGTATGTGGAGCAGGACTAATGTGCTGCACCACATTTACTGAATCTGTGCTCTTTGTTGTTTCCCTCACAGAGAAAACCTCTTGGCTCGTCAGACTCTGGAACAAGCCATCGGCCACACGGGAGCCACAGACCTGGATGTGGCCATGTTCCACAGAGACGGAGGTAAACGGAGGAAGAGTGACAAGATGTTGATTCTAATTAAAGTTTCTCCATCAATGAAAAAGTCCTTTTTGCTTTCTCTCTCTCTCTCTGTTTGTCTTTGAATGAACCATCCGTGTCCACTGAGCCACCAAAGCTGCTCTACTTTCTGTTGTTTCGTGCTCCTCTTTGTTTTATTCTTTCACTGGTTCCCTCTCTCCTCTCAGGTGAGGACTCGGACTCAGACTCGGACCTGTCTATGGAGGAGGAACGCAGTCTTTCCATCCCTTCCTCCGAGAGCGAGGACAACGTCCGTCTCCGTGGACGCATCCAGCGGCGATTCAAACGCAGCAACCACAGCGAGCGCCTGCTCACGGAGCCCGCCCACAACGGCACCAAAGGTAGATGAGAAGTTTGACTTTTTTTGAGGATTTTATTTTTATTATAAACCTCTTGTTCTGCCTTTAAAAACAGAACAGGTCAAGTGCCATGCTCAAGAGCACTTCAGAGACTGTACTTTTACCTTATGAAATGGTCTGTCAAAGGACATAAGTGTTTGCTTGTCCTTGCTCCGCCCTCTGTGGGCAGTAGAAAGGATCTTGCCATCACGTCCATCTGTCTGTGCAGAAAACCTATTGATCTGACTGATTGGAGGAGTTTTGCATTCTGGCAGGTTGTCATGGTGACTCAATCCTCCAGTGTTGGATGAGGATTGTCAAATTCTGACCTGCCACAAGTTCTTTCTTTGTTGTTGTTGTTTTTTATTTTTTATTTTTTACAAAGCAATTATAATAGGATTACGTCTGGCCTGGAATACGCGTAGATGCCATTAAATTTTCAGGTGGGTTTGAATGAAGGGAAGCTGCCAGATTTTTTTTTTTAATTTTTATTTTTATTAGGCAACAGTGAGAACAAGGTAATTTTGGGCATAAACTTTAACAGGTATTGAATGATTTCTGAGTACCTGTACTGTTTCATACCACTGGGAGTCACTGTTGCATAGGTGATGCTGGAGTCCCTTTATTCAGAGAGTAGTGACGAGCTAAAAAAAAACAAAAAAAAAAAAACACGGTCATGTGACTCATGGTGCCATCTTGGGACCAAAATAATGTTCGCTGTTAATGTGTCCGCATGTAAATCCAGCTATTTCATTTATTTATTCGCTGCAAATGCCAGGTTGTTGTGCATTTGGAGGTAAAAATAGACACAAGGGCTTCAAGATGTACAGGTTACTTTCAGATCCAAAGAGAAGAAAAATCAGCAAAAATAAAGTCAGCCATGTGGGATGGAAGCAACTTCATCATTAAAGCTTTAAATACATATATTGTTCAGTCCTCACAGTAAAACTCGTCTAAACCGTCATCGTATAAACCGGATATTCACAGTCACCAGACAAAAAAAGTCCCAATGTTTTTGTATTGTTTTCCATGTAATAAACACCATATATAATGGATTTTGTGTAACAGATTTTTCGCTCACATCCAATAAAATGTCCTTGTTATGTTTCGGACGCGGTCGGAGCACCGACCCAGCGTTTGAAGGACCAAGCATAAAATAAGCAGAGCACGGTTCAAAGGATAACAGAATTTAATAAACATAACAGTGAGATGCAGTGCTCAAACAACTAAAAAAGTCCGCGGTCTGGTGAGGTGAAAACACGGCGCGCTCTCAGCAGCGCAAACGGTCCGGAGCCACAGCAGTTCGGACCCAGGGACCCCGCCGACACCCCCCAGGTGGCCGCGACAAACCGAGTCTGTGAAGAAAGAAAACATGAGGTGAGTCCAACTCCACACAGAGAGACACAACTCAAAGGTGCACGCAATCAGCAAACACTTCCTGGCTTAAATCTATACATCAGCTTCTCACCCTGCAGGCACGGAACAACTCAGTTCAAATTTCCACTGCAGCAGAAGCTGATTAGACAATTAGCATAACGTGACAGCTCACTAACACAAGGTGTGAGGGACACCAAATCCACTGTCATTACTTCATAAAAGTCACCAAAACCAAATTACCTCAGGAAGTGTGCTGAAGAGCGTGAGACCTCACCCAATCCTCCTTCACAGACTGTGGCGTCAAACCTGGAGCGGTCTCTGCATCCGTGATGGTGAGATTGTTCTCCTGACGTCGATCTCACACGTCTGCTCACAAGGTCGAGTCTCTGGCAATCACACACTGTGCATTCAAGGTTTAAATGCAGCAATCTCTGATTAAGACAAAATACACCACAGCTGTGAGTCCTGATGACCTGCACGTGATAACAAGCCTCAGGTGTTCAGGGTGAGGTCCTGATGCTCAGCCACTCAGTCCTGAATGCATACCACCTGGTGGGAGAAACAGAAAACAAAAACCAAACCAGCCAAACACCCCAGCCCACAACAGTCCTGTCCGATCGCAATGTATTTCCATTAAAAACCCAGAGCAGTCTGGTTGTGCACAGTAACACAGGTACAAATTAAAGTTCAGCACTGACACTTGCCAATTCCAGTAAAGTGGGACCGGAGTCATTTCTGTGATTAAAAGCCTGACTGTTTATTTTTTTCACATCATGCTCAGACACGGACTCGCAGCCTGACGTGTACCTGTTACTTCAGACACAAAAGGCTGTGATTTGACACTTTTCTGCTTTCACTCTTTCCTCTCATATTTTAATAGTTTTTGCAGTGCGTACTCTGATTACATTTCGGATCACATACATTTGGCAGAAAAGTCTGCAAATTTACAACACGGAGTCAGAAAAAGAGGAAATTGTACAACTTACCTTTGGAGGTTATAATTGTAGAAAGAAAAGCTTGTTGCGGGTCAAATTAGCCCAGAATAAAGTACAATCCAGCAACGGAGAACTTTAAAACACACGCATGTCGGTGTCATGACAGAGTTACAGAGCTGCAGCTGCATAAATCAGGCTTTAAATTAATTAAATAAATCATCATAAATTGTAAATCCATATAAATTTGGTAGCTTAACTATTTATTTTGATAGTACCTGTACCTGGATGTGTTGCTGTATGTGGTTAACAGATGAAAAAAAAACACATTGAAAGCTTAAAAGGTTCATTCAGTAGTTCAGCACATTTGGCCCCAAAATGGCGCTATGTTCTCAGTTGTCGCTATTCTTTGAATAAAGGGACTCTTGGTGATGCTAAATTGAGAGAGTTAGAGCTATCAGCTGCCTCACGATGAATCTTCTTTCGATTCTTCATATCATTAGGCTGAGTTTGACTCTGTTTCAGTTCCAGTGCATTAATTTATTGGTTCCTCATACAGTCACAAAAAGCGCCACATTTTCATGACAGGAGCACAAATTCATTTTTATGGCGGGAACACGAAATGGGGGGGTGGGGGGTGGGGGTTAGGGGAAGGGAGAGGGTTAGGGTTAGAAATAGTACAACTTAAAAAACTATATCACGAAAATGTGCCTCATTTTATGACAAGAGCACAAAAAAAAGCACGAGACTGGGCTGGGCTTATCCTCTCTGTGTTAATGTGTGGGATAAATATATATAAATGTGAACATATATTAATTCATTCATTATCTGGTGTGCAAACATTCTGTGCATGAAAAGGAAATGTCAGTGCAGATACATATGAATCAATTCTGTCTGTTTTCTGACACATGAGAAGAGATCATGCATGATATATGAGTTTATGCACATGGATGTATAATTTTGTGTTTATTAGTGGAAGGTTTCACTAGAAAAAAAAGGCACATCAATAAATCAATACACATAATCAATTCTGGGCTCTGCAAGCCATGTGGCTCAATTAAACTCTGTTCAGAGGAAGCATGAACCACTTGTGTCATTTAAATTAGGATGAGAACGTGACGAGTGCAACACTTCAGTCAGTTCATCAATGTACTAACAATGAAGGGCCGCTGCAAAGCTGAGAGCGGCGAGGATTTACTCACAGGTCACGTGTGAAAACAACGCCTTTCCTAAAACAGGTTTAACAAAGGATCGAGCTGCTCATTGATTTACCCGACACAGAGGGCAGCGCGTATGACAGTGGCTGCTCAATTTGCATTTGCCTTATTTACCAAAGTATAATTTGTGTGTTTTTTTTTTACTTTTGTGGAGTAACTGGCAATATAAAAGTACATTACAAAAATGCACTAAAGTTCCAAAAGAAAGCTGATAAAAAAAATTAAATGGACCCACATTATTATTGTAGTGTTTACAAAGCTGTGTGCCAGTATTGCGTGTCCCTCTGATTATTTATTTTGTAAAAACTGCATCAAATAACATCCAATATGTTGTCCGATGCATTATTATTTGTCTATATTGCTTATTTTTGTAATTTTACAGTCTTTATGTAAAGTAAAAGCACACACGGAGTGGCAGCCTGTTGGTAAACCCGTCCCCCGGGGAAACACTTTAGTACCAAGTCTGTTGCACCCACACAAAAAGGTGTAACTGCTACTCTGATGCAACCTGCGTATGTACGTTTTATTCCCTCTTCACAATGCATTTTTTTGACCGGGATAACTTGTAGTCCAGGAAATATGATCATTGATTTTGTTGTGAAAGTGTGGTAACACGGACCCCCAACAGGGGGCGTAAATGAATGGACAATGAATGAGCCAAAATACAACACTTTACTGTTGTGAATGTGCACAACGAAATACAGACGAATACGGAATTTATATGTAGTCAATCCACAGAGGTGGCGTGTGGGCAGGCTCGAGGATAGAAGACGTCTGTCCAGACAGGAACTGAATCCCACACGATTTCCACTGCCACCGAACCCGGAGGTTCCTGGAGCCGCCAAGTCCCGAGTCCCCAGGTGGCCACCGTCTCCGGCTGTCGGATCTGGTACTGCTGGCAGGAAACAGAAACAGTGAGGTGTGGGTGTGTGCACACCCAGTAACAGTCAGCAATCCAGGTGGGAATTACTCCTCCACCTCCGCAATTACGAAACACACAGTCTTTTACAGAACCTGAAACAGACACTTGTCTCACTGATCGTGAAGGGTGTGATCCGTCACCCTGCTGTCCCCGACCAGCTCAGCCCCTCCAGCTGACACAAGTAATCAAGTACTCCTGTAATAGACAGACAAAACAGTTTGTGTGCGATAAGGCACAGAAATGGCTGAGGATTATTACCTCCTATGGTAGGTGATATCTCGGCAGCGGGGTGGAGATGTCGTCCGGCCTTTATGGAGTGGTTGATGAGATGGTAATAGGTGACAGCTGTCAGGAGTTGATGAATGACAAGTCCCTGTTAGTAAATGATATAATAATTGATCAACATATTGAGTTATTCTGCTTTACAGAAACCTGGTTACAGCAGGATGAATATGTTAGTTTAAATGAGTCAACACCCCCGGGTCACACTAACTGCCAGAACGCTCGTAGCACGGGCCGAGGCGGAGGATTAGCAGCAATCTTCCATTCCAGCTTATTAATTAATCAAAAACCCAGACAGAGCTTTAATTCATTTGAAAGCTTGACTCTTAGTCTTGTCCATCCAAATTGGAAGTCCCAAAAACCAGTTTTATTTATTGTTATCTATCGTCCACCTGGTCGTTACTGTGAGTTTCTCTGTGAATTTTCAGACCTTTTGTCTGACTTAGTGCTTAGCTCAGATAAGATAATTACAGTGGGCGATTTTAACATCCACATAGATGCTGAGAATGACAGCCTCAACACTGCATTTAATCTATTAGACTCAATTGGCTTTGCTCAAAATGTAAATGGGTCCACCCACAACTTTAATCATATCTTAGATCTTGTTCTGACTTATGGTATGGAAATTGAAGACTTAACAGTATTCCCTGAAAACTCGCTTCTGTCTGATCATTTCTTAATAACATTTACATTTACTCTGATGGACTACCCAGCAGTGGGGAATAAGTTTCATTACACTAGAAGTCTTTCAGAAAGCGCTGTAACTAGGTTTAAGGATATGATTCCTTCTTTATGTTCTCTAATGCCATATACCAACACAGGGCAGAGTAGCTACCTAACCTCTGTAAGTGAGATAGAGTATCTCGTCAATAGTTTTACATCCTCATTGAAGACAACTTTGGATGCTGTAGCTCCTCTGAAAAAGAGAGCTTTAAATCAGAAGTGCCTGACTCCGTGGTATAACTCACAAACTCGCAGCTTAAAGCAGATAACCCGTAAGTTGGAGAGGAAATGGCGTCTAACTAATTTAGAAGATCTTCACTTAGCCTGGAAAAAGAGTCTGTTGCTCTATAAAAAAGCCCTCCGTAAAGCTAGGACATCTTACTACTCATCACTAATTGAAGAAACTAAGAACAACCCCAGGTTTCTTTTCAGCACTGTAGCCAGGCTGACAAAGAGTCAGAGCTCTATTGAGCCGAGTATTCCTTTAACTTTAACTAGTAATGACTTCATGACTTTCTTTGCTAATAAAATTTTAACTATTAGAGAAAAAAATACTCATAACCATCCCAAAGACATATCGTTATCTTTGGCTGCTTTCAGTGATGCCGATATTTGGTTAGACTCTTTCTCTCCGATTGTTCTGTCTGAGTTATTTTCATTAGTTACTTCCTCCAAACCATCAACATGTTTATTAGACCCCATTCCTACCAGGCTGCTCAAGGAAGCCCTACCATTAATTAATGCTTCGATCTTAAATATGATCAATGTATCTTTATTAGTTGGCTATGTATCACAGGCTTTTAAGGTGGCAGTAATTAAACCATTACTTAAAAAGCCATCACTTGACCCAGCTATCTTAGCTAATTATAGGCCAATCTCCAACCTTCCTTTTCTCTCAAAAATTCTTGAAAGGGTAGTTGTAAAACAGCTAACTGATCATCTGCAGAGGAATGGTCTATTTGAAGAGTTTCAGTCAGGTTTTAGAATTCATCATAGTACAGAAACAGCATTAGTGAAGGTTACAAATGATCTTCTTATGGCCTCAGACAGTCGACTCATCTCTGTGCTTGTTCTGTTAGACCTCAGTGCTGCTTTTGATACTGTTGACCATAAAATTTTGTTACAGAGATTAGAGCATGCCATAGGTATTAAAGGCACTGCGCTGCGGTGGTTTGAATCATATTTATCTAATAGATTACAATTTGTTCATGTAAATGGGGAATCTTCTTCACAGACTAAGGTTAATTATGGAGTTCCACAAGGTTCTGTGCTAGGACCAATTTTATTCACTTTATACATGTTTCCCTTAGGCAGTATTATTAGACGGCATTGCTTAAATTTTCATTGTTACGCAGATGCTACCCAGCTTTATCTATCCATGAAGTCAGAGGACACACACCAATTAGCTAATCTGCAGGATTGTCTTACAGACATAAAGCCATGGATGACCTCTAATTTCCTGCTTTTAAACTCAGATAAAACTGAAGTTATTGTACTTGGCCCCACAAATCTTAGAAACATGGTGTCTAACCAGATCCTTACTCTGGATGGCATTACCCTGACCTCTAGTAATACTGTGAGAAATCTCGGAGTCATTTTTGATCAGGATATGTCATTCATTATGCATATTAAACAAATATGTAGGACTGCTTTTTTGCATTTGCTTCTAGGCTGGACTATTGTAATTCATTATTATCAGGTTGTCCTAAAAGTTCCCTGAAAAGCCTTCAGTTAATTCAAAATGCTGCAGCTAGAGTACTAACAGGGACTAGAAGGAGAGAGCATATCTCACCCATATTGGCCTCTCTTCATTGGCTTCCTGTTAATTCTAGAATAGATTTTAAAATTCTTCTTCTTACTTACAAGGTTTTGAATAATCAGGTCCCATCTTATCTTAGGGACCTCATAGTACCATATCACCTCAATAGAGCGCTTCGCTCTCAGACTGCAGGCTTACTTGTAGTTCCTAGGGTTTGTAAGAGTAGAATGGGAGGCAGAGCCTTCAGCTTTCAGGCTCCTTTCCTCTGGAATCAGCTCCCAATCCAGATCAGGCAGACAGACACCCTCTGTACTTTTAAGATTAGGCTTAAAACTTTCCTTTTTGCTAAAGCTTATAGTTAGGGCTGGATCAGGTGACCCTGAACCATCCCTTAGTTATGCTGCTATAGACTTAGACTGCTGGGGGGTTCCCATGATGCACTGAGTGTTTCTTTCTCTGTATGCACCACTCTGCATTTAATCATTAGTGATTGATCTCTGCTCCCCTCCACAGCATGTCTTTTTCCTGGTTCTCTCCCTCAGCCCCAACCAGTCCCAGCAGAAGACTGCCCCTCCCTGAGCCTGGTTCTGCTGGAGGTTTCTTCCTGTTAAAAGGGAGTTTTTCCTTCCCACTGTTGCCAAGTGTTTGCTCACAGGGGGTCGTTTTGACCGTTGGGGTTTTTCCGTAATTATTGTATGGCCTTGCCTTACAATATAAAGCGCCTTGGGGCAACTGTTTGTTGTGATTTGGCGCTATATAAATAAAATTGATTTGATTTGAATGACAGCTGTCACCCCCGGCTGTTCCTGTGAGGCGGCAGCGCCCTCTCGTACCTGAAGCCCGCACTTCAGGCAGGGCGCCCTCTGGTGGTGGGCCAGCAGTACCTCCTCTTCAGTGGCCCACACAACAGATTTATTATTTCTCAGTGCTTCATGAGGAGACAAAGACAAAATGTGACATGGATCGACAAATCAGAACATACATGCTTGGTTGTGACCAAACATGTACAATTGTTATTGGCCACAAAGAAGCTCCAGACGATATTCACGCCTGCATTCAGTGAGTATTTGCAGAGCTTGGATGTGGTCTAGCAGAAAGCAGCTGGCTACTGAATCTTAATAAGAATCACCCTTGGAAGTATACCTTGCAAGCTACTAAGAGCAAGATAATACTGGTTGTGTATTTGTATCAGTGCAGGTGATCCCTGTCAGGGTCAAACACCTTTAGACACCAAAGAAATGAATGGACATGGGATGCAGCAAATCTTTTCTGTCAGCTTTGCCATGCCTTTGCATCCCCATCCAATGCGGATGCAATCCCCATGCCTTTGCACAGAGGGACAACACGTCCTTTCTTCCTGTATGTTGGGATGATACCAGTCACCAAAATGGAAGTAAAGATTAGTTGCAATGTAATGAGAACAGCATCTCCAGCTGCCTCCCTACAACTTTACCCACCTTTTGATCCCAAAGTCTGGCAGGATTAAATCTGGAAGCCAGACAGATGACATTGTGTTGGATTACAAGAAATCTGTGGTCAGTTCAAAAACTGGGAACTTCTATAGACATTTAATTTCTGCAAGAATTGCTAGTGTCTTCCCTCAAACACGATTGATTTTCTACACCACCAGTATTGGAGTAGCATGTTCAGTGGTACAGAAAATCCTTGGGTCTTGGAAGGCAACCACTCAGGAAGACAACCAGTCCATCCCCACCTCGAGTAAGTAGTCATCGATCTACCACAGCCAGGTGAAGCATGAGTGTATCCTTGGCCTTCTGCAGCTGCTGAGGTCCTCAACAGTGAGATACCTACGAGTACATGATGGAACTTGTTATGTGTCGGACGCAGTCGGAGAACCGACCAGCGTTTGACATTAGGACCCAGCATAAAATAAGCAGAGCACGGTTCAAAGGATAACAGAATTTAATGACATAACAGTGAGTGCTTAACAAATAAGTGCGCGGTCTGGCGAGGTGGAAAAACAGTGCGCTCCCAGCAGCACAAACGGTCCGGAGCCAGAACAGTTCGGACCCAAGGACCCCGCCGACACCCCCCAGGTGGCCGCGACCAACCGAGTCTGTGAAAGAAGAAACCATCATGTGAGTCCACCACTCCACACACAGAGAGACCACTCAAAGGTGTACATAATCAGCAAACACTTCCTGGCTTAATCACCAATCAGCTTCCCACCCTGCAGTCATGGAACACCCAGTTCAATTCTCCACTGCAGTGGAAGCTGATTAAACGACTAACATAACAGCTCAATATAATAAGGTGTGAGGGACACCATATCTACTGACTGTACTCATGTTAGTCACAAAACCTAAAGTACCTCAGGAAGTGTGCTGACGAGCATGAGACCTCACCCCCTCCTCTTTCACAGACCATGGCATCAAACCTGGTACGGTCTCTGCGTCCATGATGATGAGCTGGTTCTCTAAACGTCGATCTCACCCGTCTGGTCACAAGGTCGAGTCTCTGGCAAATACACACTGTGTACTCCAGACTTAAATGCAACCATGCCCCAATCCATATAGATGCACCACAGCTGTGAGTCCTGACGAGCTGCACATGACCAGCCTCAGGTGATCAGGGTGAGGTCCTAATAACTCAACCACACAGCCACTCAGTCCTGAACGCATGCCACCTGGAAGGAAAAACAAAAGACAGAAAACAGAAGACAGAAACAAAAGCCAGCCAGGCACCCCAGCCACACAACAGCACCCCACCCTCACGGGAAGCCTCCCGGCGACCACACAAACCTGGCCCAGCCCTTTCCCCCCCAGAGGACACCACAGTCACACCCTGAGGGCGGAAACTGGGGGAAAAAACAAAAGGAAAAAAAAAACATACAAACAAAACAACCCCAACCCCACCCCCTCAGCGCAGTGGAAACTGGAAGTACGTCCAGTGTCACCAACCACGACTATACCCCAAAAGTCAACCGGGAGGAGTGGAACAGCGGTAATGGCATACGGCACAAAACGGCGCCACCCCTCCGACTTTTAAACCAGCCACCAGCTGCGGGTATATTCCACTGCCCCAAACCTCAGCTACGCCGATGGCATACAGCTCAAAAGGCGCGCTGAAGCCGGAGGTGGAACAGGGAATCAACAAAAAAAAAACACCCCGAACCCCCCCCTCCCGGATGCAGAGGTCACCTGGGAAACGCCCAGCACAACCAAACTGCACCACCCCAGCAACGCCGACAACCAACGGCTCACACGGCTGGGGCCAGAGGAGAAGACAGGGAATAAAAAAAAAAAATACCCCAAGCCCCCCCCCCTCCCGGGTGCAGAGGTAACCTGTGAAATGCCCAGCATAACCAAACTGCACCACTCCAGCAACGGCGACAACGTACAGCTCACATGGCTGGAGCCAGAGGACAAGAGAGGGCACAACAAAAACAAAAAAAAGAAAAAAGAAAAAACAACCCAATTACCCCCCCCCCCCCCCATCACCCCCCAGAGGACCGTCCCATCAAACCCTGGGAGGTGAAACCAAAAGAAATAAAAAAGAAAGACTAACAGACTAACAAAGTCACCTGGGTCATCTCTATGCTCCAGACAGCCTGCACGGTCACGACCCCAGAACACTAATAGTGCTGAACATCCCACACAAAAACCAACTCAAAAAACCTCCACAAAAAATGAACCAACACAAAACTAATAAGTGACTTATACCGTTAAGCTCAAACACATGGAACACACCTGTTCCACCTTAAGAGCTATAACGGTAATGTGACTCAGTCACCAACAGGGGGAGCCAAAGTGCTAAAAATAAAAAACCCCTTTGGTAACCGAGAAAACAACTCACGCTGCTTTCCCTGTGCGCAGCTACGTGTAACACACAACCAAAATGTGCTTCAACTAAATTACGCCGGAGCTGACACAACAGACGCAGTAGCTATCTTCACCCGGGGAGACGGGGCTACAACTGTAACAACAGGAAGCACAACGACCCGTGCCACAGAACTCCGCCGTGCGCGTTCACCCATTAAAGACACACTCATGCAGCTCCCGTTTTACCTCTTATCCGGTCGAAGTGTGACGCGAAACCGTCGCTATTCACACTCCACAACAACCCACAGATAAGGTAACACCACAGGAACATGGCTGCAAGAGAGCTCAAATCACTATTCAATAATCGGTTCTCCGACACGCACCATCCGGGCGGAGAGCACCCGCAACTGATCCGGATAACTTCTGACGTCTGCTGCCGCCTTCCCGGCACAGTACCGCCTCTGCTACCGCTGGGTCCGTGATGTATTGGCCAGAGACTACTGTTATGTGTCGGACGCAGTCGGAGAACCGACCAGCGTTTGACATTAGGACCCAGCATAAAATAAGCAGAGCACGGTTCAAAGGAATTTAATGACATAACAGTGAGTGCTTAATTAATAACAAATAAGTGCGCGGTCTGGCGAGGTGGAAAAACGGTGCGCTCCCAGCAGCACAAACGGTCCGGAGCCAGAACAGGACCCAAGGACCCCGCCGACACCCCCCAGGTGGCCGCGACCAACCGAGTCTGTGAAAGAAGAAGCCATCATGTGAGCCCACCACTCCACACACAGAGAGACCACTCAAAGGTGTACATAATCAGCAAACACTTCCTGGCTTAATCACCAATCAGCTTCCCACCCTGCAGGCATGGAACACCCAGTTCAATTCTCCACTGCAGTGGAAGCTAAGCTGATTAAATGACTAACATAACAGCTCAATATAATAAGGTGTGAGGGACACCATATCTACTGACTGTACTCATATTAGTCACAAAACCTAAAGTACCTCAGGAAGTGTGCTGACGAGCATGAGACCTCACCCCCTCCTCTTTCACAGACCATGGCATCAAACCTGGTACGGTCTCTGCGTCCATGATGATGAGATGGTTCTCTAAACGTCGATCTCACCCGTCTGGTCACAAGGTCGAGTCTCTGGCAAATACACACTGTGTACTCCAGACTTAAATGCAACCATGCTCCAATCCATATAGATGCACCACAGCTGTGAGTCCTGATGAGCTGCACATGACCAGCCTCAGGTGATCAGGGTGAGGTCCTAATAACTCGGCCACACAGCCACTCAGTCCTGAACACATGCCACCTGGAAGGAAAAACAGAAGACAGAAAACAGAAGACAGAAACAAAAGCCAGCCAGGCACCCCAGCCACACAGCAGAACTTGACCAGAGAAACGTACACATGGCCACAATGTCATAGCTGATGTTCACTCACAGTGCAAGTGACGCTCCTCATTTTAGTCATTTGACACAAATTCATTCCAGTCATACTTAAGTCTAGTGTTTCACTGGGCTGAGACAGCCTGTGAACGGCATCCACGAGGAAATTCATGCAGTTCGGTCTGAGGTACACAGCCGTTCACTGTCCCTCGCCTCAGCTGCGGGGCAGCGCCCATGTGTCACTTGATTTTTGAACAAACCAAAAAATAAAATCGCTGCAAGAACTCCCTCACCAAATCGTCAGGCACCTTGTACCCCTCACCATGTCATCTCTGTGACACAGAATGAGTGCAACATGTGAGACAACTTGTGAGGGGTTGACACACACTTTCTGGCAGAGGAACAGTGCTTCTGGAAGTGACTGAACACTCCAGCATCCTCCAGCCAGCCCACTCTGCATCTGGCCAGGACCTTCCTGATGTGCATGTGCGTGAACAAGCTGGACACATCCTATCCAACCACAGACAAGCTGCACAGACCGGGTTTATTGAGTTTATTTAATGCAGTGCACACCTCACGTGCATGCACGGGCTAGACACATCCTGTCTGGGTATGGACACTGCCTGGACACTGGCCATGGACTTACACAAACCGGACTTACTGAGTTTATTTATTTATATATTTATTTTTCTGAGGAAAGAAGTGGAAATGATGTTTATTGTGCCTGCTCAGTGCACACCCCACATGCATGAGCGGGCTGGACACGTCCTGTCTGGCCATGGATTTGCACAAACTGGATTTATTGTTTATTTATTTATTTACTATTCTGAGGACAGAAGTAGATTTAAAGGTACTGCTCCTGGTCAGCACACACTCTCTGTGCACGCATGCACGCCATACTCTACAGACAATGTCAGCACTGTGGCTTCATTCTTTTATTTTATTTTTATCAGAGCACTTCCAAAGGATCACAGTGCCTGTGCATCTTGTCCTGTCTTGCCAAAGATGAGCAATGCCATCTAATGGAACTTGGCTTTATGCGTGGCCCGGTTGTACATGTACATCAAGCACTGCACACATCGTGCCCGGCCACAGAGGAGCACATGAACCGTATTTTTTCTCTTTTTATTTATTTATTTTTCTGAGGACCACAGTCTAAAGCCCCGTTTACACATAGATGGTAAACTCTCCCGGAAGCGTCCCAGCAGAGATTTTGCCCCCTCCGGGCCGTTTTAGGGATCAAACGCCGTAGTTAACGCCAGCGCACGGGGGCTTGGTTTGGTTCCGGCTTCAACGGGAATCGTCGAAAAAATTGTTCAACATGTCGAATAATTCCGGGAGCGCTCCCGGAGAAGTGGCCTGACAACGCGAACAACGGCGTTTGATACTTTTTAATCGCCGTGTCATCCCGCCCCTTTCTGTAGTCCTGCAGTTTACACCGCCGTTGTATCCCTAACCAGCGGCATGTAAAACGACGATAGAGCCCACATTGGCGTCCTCAAAGGCGTTTTAACCGGCGACAGAGGCAGACAAAATGGCGGCGCTAGCGGACAGTACGTTGTTCTAAACGCCACCTCCCGGTTAACGGTGTTCCAAATGGCCGATAGGCGGCGGTCAGTATAAAAACGCTAGCGCACTGCATGCAGGTCTCTCACTCGCGGCCAGCTCCAGATATTTTTGCAGAGAAGCTCCAGTATACCTCCTAAAATAAAATTGGCAGCGGCAAAGACTTACCAAGAGGTCTGGTTCAGAAGCAGAGCGTAGCCCTGTGGTGGAGATGAGCAACACGTTGAGGAGGGGAAAAAGGAGAGAAAAGAAAAGGCTGAGAGATGAGCTCCCTGTCACTCCCTCGCCCTGCACTGACAGCTGCTTCAGCCTATTATACTCTGGGGGCGGTGCCTATAAGCAAAAGTTCCTGGAGTAACGCAGGATTTGCCTGGATAAATCCAGCGGTACACAGGGCATTATCGGCGGCAGCAGAACACCGCCGTTCTCACGCGCGTCTTAACCTGCGATTGTAAAGGATAGAACTGAGTATTAACCCCCGTTGCCTGACGTGTGCCGGATGCTACGGTGTCAAAACTCCGCTTTATTCAGCGGATTTAGCGGCGTTTTATCCGCATATTTGCGGCTAGTACGGCGCTCAAAACGCCGGCGAAATGCTCCACCCCTTTCCACCACGAAAACAGCCAGAACTACCGCGAACTTCGGTCTATGTACTACCCGTGGACAAAAACGTCTTGTTATGTGTCGACGCGGGTTGAGGAGCGGACCTGCGTCTGACTGAACCCAGCGCTAAAATAACCAGAAAGCGGTTCCAATAACAAAACAATTTATTTTCCCCCTTTTGTGCAATACTCGGTGTACAAACATAAAACGCGTCTGTCTGGCGGAGTGAAGGATGGCGCGCTCTCCAGCGCCCAAAAGGATCGAAGCCCGGCGCCTCTGGACCCACGTTCACCGCCAAACACCCCCCATGTGGACACGACAAACCGACTCTGTGAAGGATAGAAAAGGTGAGGTAAGTCAGCAGCTACAACTAATATCCTTCAAAGGCACACACTATCAGCAACACATTCAGGTCTGAATTTAAGCTTTATGTAAATGAGCAGCTTCTCACAACAGGTGGAAGATCATCAGTCCGCACGCCACGGCCGTGAGAAGCAAGCTGCACAACTCTCATCAATATTCACATATACTGCGTAACAAAATACCAAATTACTGTTAATTATTCAGACAATCAAATCACCTCTGATGTGTGCTGACAGCATGTGTCCCTCACCCGTCCTCCTTCACAGGCACGATGTGTCAAACCCAGGCGCGGTCCTCAGCGTCTCACAAACGAACATCACAAGGTCGAGTTTCCGGCAATTCTGCTTGAATCACACATGGCTTAAATGCAGAACGCCATCTCATTATCTGCTTCAGCTGAAAGTCTTTAAGGTTGCACGTGAGCATCATCCACAGGTGCTGCATATCACGTTGATGAGGGTGAAGGACTCTTCTGCCAGCACCTTCTCCACAGACAATAAATCAGTTTGCATACCACCTGGAGAGCAAAGAAAAGAAAAGAACACCAAAATGTCCAGCCAAACCCCCAACACACAACACGTCTATGTGTAACCTGGGCTTAATGCTGCTGACTGGCAGCAGGGACAGTGGACTTCACCTGTGTGTGGAACGTGAGCGAGGCGTGTCTGTGAGGACATCAGTGGAACTAGCAAGACGCAGCTCAGTGGACATCATTCTGAAAGTCCATGAGTGGTTGTTCACACTTTTCTTATTTTATGTTTTTTATATTTATTTATTATTTTAAGTGCCTTTTCTGCCAAAAGTCAGAGGAATTTTCACAGTCTCTTTCACAAAATAACAATATAATTGTCCACATTCATCCCGAGCGCTGTGTGCGCAAACGTGTTGTAATTTCAGCCGGACTCCAGACGGCATTCAGCGGACAGTCACGCAGCCGTCATGTTGGGAGGACAAATTCAGTGGGATTCCACAGGAGAAAATTATCACCTTTTCAGCTGTTTTCGTGCGTTGTTGCGTCTCCGCCTCTTCTCCACCAGTTGTGCGCCAGTGAGATACTACCCTAAGGATCCTCCAAACAGACCTAGCAGCAAAAACATCTAATTGTTGTCTTAGGTCACTGGTTATCTTCCAGGTTTCACAACAATACAGTAAAATGGGAAGAACCAGGACCCTGTAGACTGGGACCATCATTCTCCTGCAAAGGTATTGACATTGAAAAACGCTTGTGCCCAGTGACATCATGACTCCATACGGTCTTCACAGACAGAGAATAAGCTGAGACATGAGACAGGACCTCCAAAGAATTCTTAAGTCAAGGCCTGATAATACGCTTATTGAGAGACCTGATATCTGGCACCATCGCAAGGAGGCCGTTCATCAAAACAACTACCGCTAACCCCGGTAGGCTGACCACTGAAGTCATCAGACCAAAATTACAGCACATGTATCTATGCACCAGGTGCCCTATAGATCACTGGGAGGGCTTTGTATCAATTGAAGAGTCACTTTGGGAAAATCAGATGAGTATCCCTTGCATTCTCAGGAAATGTCAGTGATAACTCTATGGGTATTTGTTACATTTCTCTGCATGTGATCCAGTGTGCAGTTGCGTCAGTGCTGAGGAAACTGGAGAAGGCTAAGAGGACGCCTACAGTGAAGAAAATAAGTATTTGAACACCCTGCGATTTTGCAAATTCTCCCACTTAGAAATCATGGAGGGGTTTGAAATTTTCATCTCAGGTGCATGTCCACTGTGAGAGACATAATATTAAAAAAAAATCACAATGTATAATTTTTGTATGTTACTGCTGCAAATAAGTATTTGAACACCTGCCAGTCAGCAAGAATTCTGGGTCACACAGACCTGTTAATTTTTCTTTAAGAAGCCCTCTTATTCTTTGCTAACAAAATTTTAACTATTAGAGAAAAAATTACTCATAACCATCCCAAAGACGTATCGTTATCTTTGGCTGCTTTCAGTGATGCCGGTATTTGCTTAGATTCTTTCTCTCCGATTGTTCTGTCTGAGTTATTTTCATTAGTTACTTCATCCAAACCATCAACATGTTTATTAGACCCCATTCCTACCAGGCTGCTCAAGGAAGCCCTACCATTATTTAATGCTTCGATCTTAAATATGATCAATCTATCTTTGTTAGTTGGCTATGTACCACAGGCTTTTAAGGTGGCAGTAATTAAACCATTACTTAAAAAGCCATCACTTGACCCAGCTATCTTAGCTAATTATAGGCCAATCTCCAACCTTCCTTTTCTCTCAAAAATTCTTGAAAGGGTAGTTGTAAAACAGCTAACTGATCATCTGCAGAGGAATGGTCTATTTGAAGAGTTCAGTCAGGTTTTAGAATTCATCATAGTACAGAAACAGCATTAGTGAAGGTTACAAATGATCTTCTTATGGCCTCGGACAGTGGACTCATCTCTGTGCTTATTCTGTTAGACCTCAGTGCTGCTTTTGATACTGTTGACCATAAAATTTTATTACAGAGATTAGAGCATGCCATAGGTATTAAAGGCACTGCGCTGCGGTGGTTTGAATCATATTTGTCTAATAGATTACAATTTGTTCATGTAAATGGGGAATCTTCTTCACAGACTAAAGTTAATTATGGAGTTCCACAAGGTTCTGTGCTAGGACCAATTTTATTCACTTTATACATGCTTCCCTTAGGTAGTATTATTAGACGGTATTGCTTAAATTTTCATTGTTACGCAGATGATACCCAGCTTTATCTATCCATGAAGCCAGAGGACACACACCAATTAGCTAAACTGCAGGATTGTCTTACAGACATAACGACATGGATCAATCAATCAATCAACTTTTTTCTTATATAGCGCCAAATCACAACAAACAGTTGCCCCAAGGCGCTCCATATTGCAAGGCAAGGCCATACAATAATTATGAAAAACCCCAACGGTCAAAACGACCCCCTATGAGCAAGCACTTGGCAACAGTGGGAAGGAAAAACTCCCTTTTAACAGGAAGAAACCTCCAGCAGAACCAGGCTCAGGGAGGGGCAGTCTTCTGCTGAGACTGGTTGGGGCTGAGGGAAAAAACCAGGAAAAAGACATGCCGTGAAGGGGGGCAGAGATCGATCACTAATGATTAAATGCAGAGTGATGCATACGGAGCAAAAAGAGAAAGAAACAGTGCATCATGGGAACCCCCCCCACAATCTACGTCTAAAGCAGCATAACCAAGGGATGGTCCAGGGTCACCCGATCCAGCCCTAACTATAAGCCTTAGCGAAAAGGAAAGTTTTAAGCCTAATCTTAAAAGTAGAGAGGGTATCTGTCTCCCTGATCTGAATTGGGAGCTGGTTCCACAGGAGAGGAGCCTGAAAGCTGAAGGCTCTGCCTCCCATTCTACTCTTACAAACCCTAGGAACTACAAGTAAGCCCGCAGTCTGAGAACGAAGCGCTCTAATGGGGTAATATGGTACTACGAGGTCCCTAAGATAAGATGGGACCTGATTATTCAAAACCTTATAAGTAAGAAGAAGAATTTTAAATTCTATTCTAGAATTAACAGGAAGCCAATGAAGAGAGGCCAACACGGGTGAGATATGCTCTCTCCTGCTAGTCCCCGTCAGTACTCTAGCTGCAGCATTCTGAACCAACTGAAGGCTTTTTAGGGAACTTTTAGGACAACCTGATAATAATGAATTACAATAGTCCAGCCTAGAGGAAATAAATGCATGAATTAGTTTTTCAGCATCACTCTGAGACAAGACCTTTCTGATTTTAGAGATATTGCGTAAATGCAAAAAGGCAGTCCTACATATTTGCTTAATATGCGCTTTGAATGACATATCCTGATCAAAAATGACTCCAAGATTTCTCACAGTATTACTAGAGATCAGGGAAATGCCATCCAGAGTAACGATCTGGTTAGACACCATGCTTCTAAGATTTGTGGGGCCAAGTACAATAACTTCAGTTTTATCTGAGTTTAAAAGCAGGAAATTAGAGGTCATCCATGTCTTTATGTCTGTAAGACAATCCTGCAGTTTAGCTAATTGGTGTGTATCCTCTGGCTTCATGGATAGATAAAGCTGGGTATCATCTGCGTAACAATGAAAATTTAAGCAATACCGTCTAATAATACTGCCTAAGGGAAGCATGTATAAAGTGAATAAAATTGGTCCTAGCACAGAACCTTGTGGAACTCCATAATTAACTTTAGTCTGTGAAGAAGATTCCCCATTTACATGAACAAACTGTAATCTATTAGACAAATATGATTCAAACCACCGCAGCGCAGTGCCTTTAATACCTATGACATGCTCTAATCTCTGTAACAAAATTTTATGGTCAACAGTATCAAAAGCAGCACTGAGGTCCAACAGAACAAGCACAGAGATAAGTCCACTGTCTGAAGCCATAAGAAGATCATTTGTAACCTTCACTAATGCTGTTTCTGTACTATGATGAATTCTAAAACCTGACTGAAACTCTTCAAATAGACCATTCCTCTGCAGGTGATCAGTTAGCTGTTTTACAACTACCCTCTCAAGAATCTTTGAGAGAAAAGGAAGGTTGGAAATTGGCCTATAATTAGCTAAGATAGCTGGGTCAAGTGATGGCTTTTTAAGTAATGGTTGAATTACTGCCACCTTAAAGGCCTGTGGTACATAGCCAACTAATAAAGATAGATTGATCATATTTAAGATTGAAGCATTAAATAATGGTAGGACTTCCTTGAGCAGCCTGGCAGGAATGGGGTCCAATAAACATGCCGATGGTTTGGACGAAGCAACCAATGAAAATAACTCAGACAGAACAACCGGAGAGAAAGAGTCTAACCAAATACCGGCATCACTGAAAGCAGCCAAAGATAACGATACATCTTTGGGATGGTTATGAGTAATTTTTTCTCTAATAGTCAAAATTTTGTTAGCAAAGAAAGTCATGAAGTCATTACTAGTTAAAATTAATGGAATACTCAGCTCAATAGAGCTCTGACTCTTTGTCAGCCTAGCTACAGTGCTGAAAAGAAACCTGAGGTTATTCTTATTTTCTTCAATTAGTGATGAGTAGAAAGATGTCCTAGCTTTACGGAGGGCTTTTTTATAGAGCAACAAACTCTTTTTCCAGGCTAAGTGAAGATCTTCTAAATTAGTGAGACGCCATTTCCTCTCCAACTTACAGGTTATCTGCTTTAAGCTACGAGTTTGTGAGTTATACCACGGAGTCAGACACTTCTGATTTAAAGCTCTCTTTTTCAGAGGAGCTACAGCATCCAAAGTTGTCTTCAAAGAGGATGTAAAACTATTGACGAGATACTCTAACTCCCTTACAGAGTTTAGGTAGCTACTCTGCTCTGTGTTGGTATATGACATTAGAGAACATAACGAAGGAATCATATCCTTAAACCTAGTTACAGCGCTTTCTGAAAGACTTCTAGTGTAATGAAACTTATTCCCCACTGCAGGGTAGTCCATCAGGGTAAATGTAAATGTTATTAAAAAATGATCAGACAGAAGGGAGTTTTCAGGGAATACTGTTAAGTCTTCTATTTCCATACCATAAGTCAGAACAAGATCTAAGATATGATTAAAGTGGTGGGTGGACTCATTTACTTTTTGAGCAAAGCCGATAGAGTCTAATAATAGATTAAATGCAGTGTTGAGGCTGTCATTCTCAGCATCTGTGTGGATATTAAAATCGGCCACTATAATTATCTTATCTGAGCTAAGCACTAAGTCAGACAAAAGGTCTGAAAATTCACAGAGAAACTCACAGTAACGACCAGGTGGACGATAGATAATAACAAATAAAACTGGTTTAAAACTGGATGACCTCTAATTTCCTGCTTTTAAACTAGATAAAACTGAAGTTATTGTACTTGGCCCCACAAATCTTAGAAACATGGTGTCTAACCAGATCCTTACTCTGGATGGCATTACCCTGACCTCTAGTAATACTGTGAGAAATCTTGGAGTCATTTTTGATCAGGATATGTCATTCATTACGCATATTAAACAAATGTGTAGGACTGCTTTTTTGCATTTACGCAATATCTCTAAAATCAGAAAGGTCTTGTCTCAGAGTGATGCTGAAAAACTAATTCATGCATTTATTTCCTCTAGGCTGGACTATTGTAATTCATTATTATCAGGTTGTCCTAAAAGTTCCCTAAAAAGCCTTCAGTTAATTCAAAATGCTGCAGCTAGAGTACTGACGGGGACTAGAAGGAGAGAGCATATCTCACCCATATTGGCCTCTCTTCATTGGCTTCCTGTTAATTCTAGAATAGAATTTAAAATTCTTCTTCTTACTTATAAGGTTTTGAATAATCAGGTCCCATCTTATCTTAGGGACCTCGTAGTACCATATCACCCCAATAGAGCGCTTCGCTCTCAGACTGCAGGCTTACTTGTAGTTCCTAGGGTTTGTAAGAGTAGAATGGGAGGCAGAGCCTTCAGCTTTCAGGCTCCTCTCCTGTGGAACCAGCTCTCAATTCAGATCAGGGAGACAGACACCCTCTCTACTTTTAAGATTAGGCTTAAAACTTTCCTTTTTGCTAAAGCTTATAGTTAGGGCTGGATCAGGTGACCCTGAACCATCCCTTAGTTATGCTGCTATAGACGTAGACTGCTGGGGGGTTCCCATGATGCACTGTTTCTTTCTCTTTTTGCTCTGTATGCACCACTCTGCATTTAATCATTAGTGATCGATCTCTGCTCCCCCTCCACAGCATGTCTTTTTCCTGGTTCCCTCCCTCAGCCCCAACCAGTCCCAGCAGAAGACTGCCCCTCCCTGAGCCTGGTTCTGCTGGAGGTTTCTTCCTGTTAAAAGGGAGTTTTTCCTTCCCACTGTAGCCAAGTGCTTGCTCACAGGGAGTCGTTTTGACCGTTGGGGTTTTACATAATTATTGTATGGCCTTGCCTTACAATATAAAGCGCCTTGGGGCAACTGTTTGTTGTGATTTGGCGCTATATAAAAAAAATTGATTGATTGATTGATTGATTGATTGATTGATTATTCTGCACTCTTTACCTGTATTAATTGCACCTGTTTGAACTTGTTACCTCTATAAAAGACACCTGTTCACACACTCAATCAATCACGCTCCAACCTATCCACCATAGCCAAGACCAAAAAGCTGTCTAAGGACACCAGAGACAAAACTGTAGACCTGCACAACACTGGGATGGACTACAGGACAACAGGCAAGCAGCTTGGTAGAAGACAACAACTGTTATGATTATTTATTAGAAAGTGGAAGAAACACAAGATGACTGTCAATCTCCCTTGGTCTGGGATTCCATGCAAGATCTCACTTTGTGGGGTAAGGATGATTCTGAGAAAGCTCAGAACTACACAGGAGGACCTGGTCAATGACCCGAAGAGAGCTGGGACCACAGTCACAAAGATTACATTCGTAACACATGATGCTGTCATGCTTTAAAATCCTGCAGGGCAGCAAGGTCCCCCTGCTCAAGCCAGCACATGTCCAGGCCCGTTTGAAGTTCACCATTGACCATCTGGATGATCCAGAGGAGGCATGGGAGATGTCTATCTCGGCTTTCAATGCTTACCAGTCCTTTAAGTATCAGTGAAATTGTGGAGAGCTGGACATGTCCAAACTTGTCCTCTGACACGCCGAAACGGAGGTGTTCATTTGTCCCGCTTCCAAAGCGAATCGGTCTTTATGCGCGAAGCCTCCACGCGGCTTTCCATGACAAAATCTCTTGTTAAAAGTGAAATCTGCCGGAAAATGGCTGATGTCTAGCTCTTGTGATAACCAGAGAAAGAGCACACGACGGTCTTGTATCCACAGTGCCATCCGTTTAGAAATGGTCCGGTGGCTTGTGCCGCATCGTCGCAGCTTGGAGCGCGGCGCGCCGAGTGTCCTTAAAGGGGTCCTTAAAGCTGTACTACCAGTCCTTATTCTCTGTGAAGTCGTAAAATTTTCACCGAAAGCCAGATAAATTTTTCGAATGGTTTCCAGGTGCCAGTCTCTAACAGCTTCTGAAAAAATTCTGATGGAAAAAAAGTCCTTTTCATTCCGCCATTTCCAGACAATGAAAATCCAACGAGGGGGCGGGACCACTCCTTCCCAAGGCGTGCTCACAGGCGAATGATGTCACCGACAGGCGTGGAAAAACTCATGCATGCGCACGAGGGTTAAAGCATGTCTGACGTAAAAACATATGAATGAAATCCATATCCAAGCCGTTACTTTATTGACAGACCTCGTAGAGCTTTTTGGAATCAACTCCACTTAGCATGTTTAGAGGATGAGAACAACCCCAAGAAAACCATCCCAACCGTGAAGCATGGGGGTGGAAACATCATACTCTGGGGGTGCTCTTCTGCAAAGGGGACAGGACGACTGCACCGTATTGAAGGGAGGATGGATGGGGTCATGTATTGCGAGATTTTGGCAAACAACCTCCTTCCCCCAGTAAGAGCATTGAAGATGGTTCATGGCTGGGTCTTCCAGCATGACAATGACCTCAAACACACAGCCAGGGCAACTAAGGAGGGGCTCCGTAAGAAGCAATTCAAGGTCCTGGAGTGACCTGGCCAGTCTCCAGACCTGAAATCAATAGATAATCTTTGGAGGGACCTGAAACTCCAAACCTGAAAGATCTAGAGAAGATCTGTATGGAGGAGTGGACCAAAATCCCTGCTGCAGTGTGTGAAAACCTGGTGAAAAACTACAGGAAACGTTTGACCTCTGTAATTGCAAACAACGGCTACTGTACCAAATATTAACATTGATTTTCACAGGTGTTGAAATACTTATTTACAGCAGTAGCATACAAATAAATTATTAAAAATCATACATTGTGATTTCCTGATGTTTTTTTTTTTTTTTTAGATTATGTCTCTCACAGTGGACATGCACCTAAGATGAAAATTTCAGACCCCTTCATGATTTCTAAGTGGGAGAACTTGCAAAATCACAGGGTGTTCAAATACTTATTTTCCTCACTGTATGTATCACCTGGCTGTGGCAGCTGGATGGCTGATTTTGAGAAGTAGGGTTGTCTACCCAAGTAGTTGCCAGCCAGGATCCAGGGCATGTCCATAGTGTGGTGCATGCAGCACAGACCTGATCTGAGGATCTGGACACTTCCAGGTCTGCAAGTCTCAGAGTTCTGATACTGGTGCATATCCACATGAGCCCCCTCAGGTATGAACCTGGGTCCTGCCATCCAGTGGAAGGTCCTTCAGTACCATTGCCATGGATAAGCATCTAAATGGCTTTTCCACATCTCTTTAGGAATCCGTGTTGTCCTCCGATGAAAGGCAGCAGCAGAGACACAAGGTGCAGAAACAAGAAATCGCCTGGTATTTGATTTTTAGCTCACCTGGACCAAAGGTCCAGCGTGTGTAAACATCTTTTTCTCTGAACCCGCTGGACCAATGAACCTGAAACTTGGTGTGCATTTCCATGGTGACCATCTTGAAAATCTCATATATAGCCATTTGTCAGCCATTTATGCAGCAATTGCGCTGAAATTTTCCACACGGGCAGCAATCAGGAAGCCCAAAAAGATATCTCACAGAGGAGAACGCGGTTGTTGTTTACTTCCGACTTTCCCGTGCATGCACACAGACTGGTGGGCAGAAAATTCCAGACTCCAAACAGATGTGGTGAGAAAACTCATGGGAAGATGACTTCAGACTACTTGTCAACTCTTGATCCCAAAGATCGAAAGTGATATTGTGAGAAATTAAATCCTGGAGACAATGACTGTGAAGGCTTTCAAGTCTGCGTGGAGACACACAATTATTTTATCAGTGGTCATGTGAGGGAATGCTGTAATCAGCCTGCTGCTGCAGACGTTGATGTTTATCTGGGCTCTTTCTACTGTCTGGTCTCTTCTTTGTGTGGTGTGTGAGGGGCTCAGCAGCAGCAGGATGTGTTTTGACATTGAGGGACTTTTTAAACACGGTCCAACAAAGACACTCCTGCACAGTCCAGTGCGCATCCATGCATCAGGCTGCAGTTCACCTGTGCTGACCATCGATTTCTATTTAATCCACTAGATGGCAGATGCAGCCCGTGAGCTGTTGCCAGGCAACCGCCATCTTGCTTAGCATTATTGCATGTCGTCAGGCATTAGATTAAATATAAACTGATGATGTGCTGACTTAAACTTGGGTTAAAGTGATCTGAAAATGCTGTTTTGGGCAGCCTTTGGGTGCAACGACAAGCTGACAAAGGATTGTGAAGTGAGCTTTCCTAAGTGAGTGTTATATGGAATTGACTAAAATTGCTGAATAAAGGTTAGAAAATGATTTATTTTGTTTGTGTCGATCTGTATTCTGTAAAGTAGTGACTTCAGTTTTACTGCCTGAATGCTTTGTTGTGATAAATATTAAATTAGAAGTCTCACTTTCATAAGTCTCAATTTATCCCTTTTTAATTAGCCTCGAGGGTTTTTAACACATCAGGTTTTCCATCCTGAGATATTCTGTAACAGCAAATTCATAGAATGGAAATATTTTTTCCTCTCAATTTGGTGGGCCACATGACAGTCGCTTTGACTTTGTATATTCTACTAATATAAGAATATACATGAGAGATTAATTTCTTTATGATATACTCCATATTCCAGTGTAGTGTTTTCAGATTTCTTTCAACTTGGTCCAAAAATTATTGAATAATCTTACTTTCACCCTGGCTGGCGTGGCTGTTTCATTTTATTTATTTCATTTGAAATTTTCATGGAGAAGCGCTCTGTAAAAGCGGTGCTGCAGATGGGTTAAGAGCAGTCTTTAATATTAATATCTTTAATATAATGCAAGCGTGTGAACCTCTTACTTTTACCTCTGATTGTTATCTTTAACTAGCCTCATAAAGAAATTAATTAAGGATCAAACTAGTATCTTGTGTCGTGGCAGACATAGTGTGTTTGACAAACTGATGGTATTATTTTCTATCTTGCTTCACAACATCTGGACTGGGACGAACAAATTCATTCAAGTCTACAACCCCAATTCCATTGAAGTTGGGACGTTGTGTAAAATGTAAATAAAACAGAATACAATGATTTGCAAATATTCTTCAACCTATATTCAAATGAATACACCACAAAGACAAGATATTTAATGTTCAAACTGATAAACTTTATTGTTTTTGTGCAAATATTTGCTCATTTTGAAAGGGATGCCTGCAGCACATTTCAAAAAAGCTGAGACGGGGCAATAAAAGACTCGGAAAGTTGATGAATGTTCAAAGAACACCTAATTGGAAACAGGTGAGTGTCATGATTGGATATAAAAGGAGCATCCCCAAAAGGCTCAGCCATTCACAAGTAAAGATGGGGTGAGGATCACCACTTTGTGAACAGCATGAAAAAAATAGTCTGAACATTCAGTTGCAAGGAATTTAGGGATTCCATCATCTACAGTCCATAATATAATCAGAAGATTCAGAGAATCTGGAGAACTTCCTACATGTAAGTGGCAAGGCTGAAAACCAACACTGAATGCCCGTGACCTTCGATCCCTCAGGTGGCACTGCATTAAAAACCAACATGATTGTGTAAAGGATCTTATTGCATGGGCTCAGGAACACTTCACAAAACCATTGTCAGTTAACACAGTCCGTCGCTACATCTACAAGTGCAAGTTAAAACTCTACCATGCAAAGTGAAGCCATACATCAACAACATCCAGAAACGCTGCTGCCTTTTCTGGGCCCGAGCTCATTTGAAATGGACAGACGCAAAGTGGAAAAGTGTGCTGTGGTCTCATGAGTCCACGTTTCAAATTGTTTTTGGAAATCATGGACTTTGTGTCATCTGGACAAAAGAGGAAAAAGACCATCCAGATTGTTACCAATCAATCAATCAATCAATCAATTTTTTTTATATAGCGCCAAATCACAACAAACAGTTGCCCCAAGGCGCTTTATATTGTAAGGCAAGGCCATACAATAATTATGTAAAACCCCAACGGTCAAAACGACCCCCTGTGAGCAAGCACTTGGCTACAGTGGGAAGGAAAAACTCCCTTTTAACAGGAAGAAACCTCCAGCAGAACCAGGCTCAGGAAGGGGCAGTCTTCTGCTGGGACTGGTTGGGGCTGAGGGAGCACAAAGTTCAAAAGCCAGCATCTGTGATGGTATGTGGGTGTGTTAGTGCCCATGGCATGGGCAACTTACACATCTGTGATGGCACCATCAATGCTGAAAGGTACATCCAGGTTTTGGAGCAACACATGCTGCCATCCAAGTAACATCTTTTTCAGGGACGTCCCTGCTTATTTCAGCAAGACAATGCCAAGCCACATTCTGCACATGTCGCAACAGCTGGCTTCGTAGTAAAAGAGTGTGGGTACTAGACTGGCCTGCCTGCAGTCCAGACCTGTCACCCATTGAAAATGTGTGGTGCATTATGAAGCGCAAAATATGACAACGGAGACCCTGGACTGTTGAACAACTGAAGTCATACATCAAGCAAGAATAGGAAAGAATTCCACCTACAAAGCCTTTAACAATTAGTGTCCTCAGTTCCCAAACACTTATTGAGTGTTGTTAGAAGGAAAGGTGATGTAACACAGTGGTAAACATACTGTCCCAGCTTTTTTGAATCGTGTTGCAGACATCCATTTCAAAATGAGCAAATATTTGCACAAAAACAATAAAGTTTATCAGTTTGAACATTAAATATCTTGTCTTTATGGTGTATTCAATTGAATATAGGTTGAAGAGGATTTGCAAATCATTGTATTCTGTTTTTATTTACATTTTACACAACGTCCCAACTTCATTGGAATTGGGGTTGTATTATATAAACAGTCTGATTCTCTTCTGTATTTGTTTTGACAAATACTGGCTCTACAAATGTGGGACTGAGTTTGAATAAATGTAACAGCACGGAACATACAGATTTATGGTGAAACTGTCTTGAAAACACTGATCATGCCCATCGATTTCGATTTATGGCTGATTATCAGACGCTCACCAAGATGGTGGCGGCACTCTGGCAACAGCCAGCGAATGAGCGGATTGTCCTGGTCCTCCATCTAGTGAGTAAATAGAAATCGATGGTGCTGACAGAGTCATTAAATGCAGCAGTTCTGCATGTGCACCCAGTGCAAGGTTGAAAAATTCATGGAGGAAAAACAACTAATGTGGAGCCAAAAGTTTCTCTGTGACCAAAAAAAAGAAAAGCCACCACAATGAGGTGGCCGCTTGCATTATGTAATTATATACACTTGCACGTTGATTACATACACTTGTGTTGATGTAGATCAGGTGTGATGCACTGTAATATCCAACTCGGAAAAATGTGCGAGGCTCAAAATGTTTTGGCATCCCCTTGTGGTGTGTGTGTGTGTGTGGATATATATATATATATATATATATTTTTTTTTTTTTCCCCATACATTTTAACAACTGGAAAGCCATTTTGACAACCGGTGAGTCTAACTTTTCACCTTGTGTGCATCCGTTGTCT
Source organism: Thalassophryne amazonica (assembly GCF_902500255.1). NCBI lineage: Eukaryota > Metazoa > Chordata > Actinopteri > Batrachoidiformes > Batrachoididae > Thalassophryne > Thalassophryne amazonica. The sequence continues at coordinate 11,817,059 of NC_047108.1, forward strand.
GCAAAATGGCTCTTTTGCACGCTCCCGTTCTGCAAAAATGCTCGTCTTTAGGAATGTTAAACTGTGTTTGATTCCAAAAGAATGAACCAAAAATCAGATCATTGTTAGTTTGCAGCCCTCACAATAACTTCAGTCACAGCTTATCACCTAAATGTGGAGCTGCACAGAGGAGCCAAAGGAAAAAAGAAAATATTACAGAAGGGGAGGGGGTTCGTTTTGAATGTGATGACTCTGAACACCGGGTGAGCTCATGTGATCCCATGTTCCACCTGCACTGGACACTTCTGAGCCAAACCACATGCGATCATAAATGCTTGCAAAGTCAAAATCTTGGAAACAGATTGTCATCCATCTGGATGTGATGTGTTGATGCGTTTTATGCACGGCGCTAAGTTGATCCTTCAGCATGTGATGGATCACAGAGTGCACGCTTTGAACCGTGACATCTTCAAATACTACGCACAGTCAGTGGTTGAATATGTTTTCTGCCTCCCAATATGGCCCTCACACCGGTGCACTCCGGCGCATGATGTCATTGTGATGCCTTCTATGGGTTTCGCAAAATGTTTGGTCTTGACCTTGTTATGACCCCTGGGCTGTGATCATGCCCACTTTTCCAGTTGTTACTTTAAACATCTTCTTCTCAGAAACCACTGAAACAATGAAGCTGAAACTTGGTGTGCATGTTCCTACCCATGAGGACACCAAAGTTTGTTTGAAGCGTTCCAATCCAATTTCAAATTTGGCTGCCATGGCAGCCATATGGAAAATACAACCAAGAGCCATTGGTCAGCAGTTTTTAAAGATACTGAGGTGCACTTTGGTACAAGGGGAGCTAGTAGATAGCTCCAAAACATATCTGATGACCTTGACCTTGATACCATCTTTGGAGTTTGGCCATTCCCACTTTTCTAGCTGAAACTGTGATGTCTTCTGTCATCCAGGTGAACTACAGTGTCTGTGGCGCTATTTTTTAAAAATCATTAAGTCATTCTGTGTCTCCTCATGGTTTTAGTCTTCTGATTCACCTGTGAAAATTGCAGGTGTTGTTTAAAGATAAACCAACACGAAGAGCAGATCAGTTTCTTTGTTAACAAAAGATCCTGTCCTACAAAGTGGACACATTAGTCATGATGAAATGTAATGGTATCTATTCCAGGCTTGCCTTGAACCTTTTCACCAAGTTTAATGAAGATTAGTTTGTTGGTTTTTCACTAATCCTTCTCCATCCAGATGTTGCCACAGGTGCAAACATGCCCTCCTTTGTGGGGATGATGGTAGAAAATTCATTAGAATCTACAAAGTGTCTGTTCTTTTTGTGCGTGTCAGACCTGGATGGGAATGACCTTCTGTCCTATTGGCCGGCATTGGAGGAGTGCGACACCATGCAGAAGTGGGGGTCAGAGCACCCCCTGGGGGTGGATTACAGCAAGGACGCTGCTAACAACAACCAGTCCGACACAGCGCTGACTAGTGGAGACGAGAATGGCCCCACAGAACCACACAGACACCGCAAGGGTGAGAACAACTACAACAACAACAACAGCAACAAGTTGGCATGCAAATACAAAAGCTGTCCCCTCTGAAAGTACTAGAACAACAAGGCCTGTTCATTTGTTTTTGCTATAACTGAACTGAAGACATTTCAGTTTGAGATCAAAAGTCCTTTATTGGCCTGAAGGCCCATCATGTACCATAGCATGAAGAGGATAAGATTCTACAAGTAACCCTGGACAGGACTCCAGTCTGTTGAGGGTTACTTCACCAGGCAGGGCTGGTACCCGTTTACAGTTAGGTGGACTGGGAGAATGCAGATGAGGTGCCTTGTCCAACTGACACAGGCAGGCAGCCTGAAGCACATACCTGGAATCGAAACCCAGTCTGCAGTGCATCTGGAAAGTATTCACAGCACTTCACTCTTTCCACATTTTGTTATGTTACAACCTTATTCCAAAATGGATGAAATCCATTTTTCCCTGAAACTTCTACACACAATACCCCATAATGACAACGTGAAAAAAGGTGTTTTTTTTTTAGATTTTTGTAAATTTATTAAAAATGAAAAAAAACTAAGAAATCCCATGTACAGGAGTATTCACAGCCTTTGCCATGAAGCTCAAAATTGAGCTCAGATGCATCCTGTTTCCACTGCTCATCAGTGAGATGTTTTTACAGCTTAATTTGGTGTCCACCGGGTTAAATTCAGTTGATTGGACATGATTTGGAAATACACACACCTGTCTACATATAAGGTCCCACAGTTGACAGTGCGTGTAAGAGCACAAACCAAGTATGAAGTTAAAGGAATTGTCTTTAGACCTCAGAGACAGGATTGTGTCAAGGCACAAATCTGGGGAAGGGTACAGAAACGTTTCTGCTGCTTTGAAGGTCCCAATGAGCACAGTGGCCTCCATCATCTGTAAATGGAAGAAGTTTAGATCCACCAGGACTGTTCCTAGAGCTGGCCGCCCTTCTAAACTGAGCAATCAGGGGAGAAGGGCTTTAGTCAGAGAGGTGACCAAGAACCCAGTGTTCACTCTGTCAGAGCTCCAGCATTCCTCTGTGTAAAGAGGAGAACATTCCAGCAGGACAACCATCTCTGCAGCAATCCACCAATCAGGCTTGTATGGTAGAGTGGCCAAACGGAAGCCACTCCTTAGTAAAAGGCACATAGCAGGCACCTGAAGGATTCTCAGACCATGAGAAACAAAATTCTCTGGTCTGATAACACAAAGATTGAACTCTTTGGTGTGAATGACAGGCGACATGTTTAAAGGAAACCAGCCACCATCCCTACAGTGAAGCATGGTGGTGGCAGCATCATGCTGTGGGGATGTTTTTCAGCGGCAGGAACTGGGAGACCAGTCAGGATTGAGGGAAAGATGAATGCAGCAATGTACAGAGACATCCTGGATGAAAACCTACTCCAGAGTACTCTTGACCTCAGACTGGGGCAACGGTTCATCTTTCAGCAGGACAACGACCATCAGCACACAGCAAGATATCAAATGAGTGGTTTCAGGACAACTCTGTGAATGCCCTTGAGTGGCCCAGCCAGAGCCCAGACCTGAGATTGAACATCTCTGGAGAGATCTGAAAATGGGTGTGCATCATCCAGCCTAATGGAGCTTGAGGGGTGTTGCAAAGAGGAATGGGCCAAACTGCCCAAAGATAGGTGCACCAAGCTTGTGGCATCATATTCAAGAAGACTTGAGGCTGTAATTGCTGACAAAGGTGCATCAACCAAGTATTGAGCAAAGAGTGTGAATACTTAAGTACATGTGGTTTCTTAGTTTTTCATTTTCAATAAATTTGCAAAAATAATAATAAAAAAACTTTTCATGTTGTCATTATGGGGTGTTGTGAGTAGAATTTTGCGGAGGAAAAGTTAATTTACACCATTTTGGAATAAGGCTGTAACATAAAATGTGGAAAAAGTAAAGTGCTGTGAATCCTTTCTGGATGCACTGTAGATTGGTCATCCAATTCCTGTCCCACAGAGCCACCTGCTCTGCAAAATGCTAAGAGATGAACATGAAAAAACAGTTCAGGAGGCGGACTTCTAGTTATACCTCATGTTTTCTTGATAAAAACTAACACCTTTCATATCAGACCACCCAGTTATTGGCTTAAATATGTCGTCCTGCAATTGCTGCATCAGCATCACCAGATTGTTTTTTTCCGTCTTTAGTTTAGGCTGTTCCAGTGTTGTATTGTGCAGAATAACAAACAGTTTCTGGTAAATGCATTAATGTAAAGCGACACAAATCTGAGGGAACGTGAACCGGCATGTTGGAGCTGTTCAGGTTGTTTTGCACAATGATGTTCTTTTTGTTCCTGTCAAAGCATTCCCTGCACTCGGTTTTACAGGAGGTGGTTGTTTGATAGTTTGTATTAATCAGAAACTAATGATATTCATGAGACTTGGTGAAAAGGTTGGGATGAACCTGGAATAAAAATTGTGACATTCTGGTGTGGATACAGTTATCATAAAGGGGCAGAGTCAGGATGCTTTCTTTAAACAGTCTTTTGAAGATTTCAAGAAGGAACATTTACAAAGTCGTCTAATTACTGGCACAGTTTTATTTCTTTTTTTTTTTCTTTTGTCTGATTGTTAATGAACATCAAACCAGGACTTCAGTTGATTTTTCAGGCTTTTAAAAAAATCTCAGTATTCTTATTAAAGACTCCTTTCTTTGTTTCTCATTTTCACACTCTTTCACTCTCATCCCAGGTATCCTGAAGAACCGCCTCGGCTGTCCACCAACAATCCAGGGTCTTTCAACCATGGGCCGGGCCCCCAGTGAGCTTAACTGGTACCGAACGTCGACTCTGGGCCACCATGAGGTTCCTGCAGCATCTTATGGTCGCATGTACTCGGCCACAGCGAGCGGAGGTACAGGCTCCCTCTCCCAGCCGGCATCACGCTACTCCTCCCGGGAGCACCTGGACTCGCTGGCCCGGAGGCAGCTGTCCAGGGATCCGTTAGGGAGGCAAACAGTAGGAGGGTCAAGGGACCGACTGGACTCCCGGGGCTCCAGGGACAACCTGGATCTCTTACCCAGAAGGAGAGAGCTCGGGCTGGTGCAGGGTGTGGGGCTGGGTGGTTTGGGGTTGGATCATCCACGAGTCTCATTATCCAGGGAGAACTTGGCAGGTTCCAGAGACAGACTGGACAACCATCGTATAGGCAGCGCCCACACCTCTCGAGAGGACTTGAGTGGGAATGGAGGAGCTGTCGGAGCAGGATTAGAGGGCTACCTCAGCGGATCCAGGTCCCAGTTCAACTCACTAACTCGACGACACGCGTCCTCCCGGGACCACCTAGGGGGGACGCTGATGAGCAGTCGGTCAAGAGAGCAGCTAGAGACCACCGGAGGAGGCGTGGCTTCCGGGGCTCAGCCTTGTCGGGAGTGGCTCCGCTCCCTGCCTCCTCGCCAGCCCTCCCACCCAGACCAGCCTCCCTCCTCCTCCCCGCCGCCCCCCATCTCAGAGGAGCCTCAGCAAGAGCAGCTCCCCCCACCCACTCACATTCGGGGACGACTGGACTCTGCACCTTCATGTAGGTACCCTGCCGCCCAGGGGGCAGCCACACATCAAAACGCTGTGGGTCGACAGCCATCCAGTGAGCACTTGGATATCCTGTCCTCCATCCTGGCATCATTCAGTTCCAGCACCCTGACTCCGCCCCCTGCTGCCTCTAACCCTGGGCCCGGCAACTCTACTCATGGACCATCTCCCTCCCCACCTCACTCTCTCACCTCCCACAGCATTTCTGAAGTCTCTCCTGACTCAGAGTAAGTTAATTTGTGTGTAGAATTCATTTTCCTTCACCATTCTCCTCTCATCATTTTTGTTTTTCCAACCACTGACAAGTGATGCTGTTCTGCAGAAGACTTTTACAATGAACAGTAATTGTGACTTTTGACCTTTTTGACCACCAAATCAATAAGCTTCTTGAAGTGTATATAACTACCACACATACCAAGTTTGACAAGAACCAGCAGTTAAAAAAATAAGATGTTGCACTCAAGATTTTTACAAAGTCCACTCCAGTGACCTTGACCTTTGACCTTCTGACTCCCTAATCAGTAGGCTTTTTGGGGTGACTGTGTGTCACGTATATTCCAGGTTTTTTCCGCAGAAGGCTTTTACAAAGTACAGTATAGTGATTTTAACCTCTTGACCCCAAAATCAATAGTCTTCTTGGGGTTGCCGTGCCTAGCACACACACCATGTTTGGTGACAATTGGACAATTTAAAAAGAAGTTATTATGCTCACAAAAGTTTAATAAAGTATGCTCCAGTGACCTTGAGCTTTGACCCTGAAATCAGTAGGCTGTTTGGGGCCACTATGTAATGCATGTGCCATGTTTGTTAACAGTTGTGCCTGTACAACTGATGTTATCTCACTCACAACTGAAATGTCACCTACCTGACTGACTGACTGACTTGACTGACTGAGTCCTTGCACACAGTGATTTCTGGCCCTCTAGCTGCCAACATGTGAATAACACATTTGCAGTTGGTTATTTTAGCTTTCTATCACAGCATATTGAGATTTATAGCTAATAATGAAAATGAGCTCACAGGGACGACTGTCAGCTTCAGTTTGAGGGTAATTACACCACGTCAAAAGAATTTTGTTGACCTTTTTATGTTTGATCCTCCATTTTTAAAGCTCCATTTTTAGCTGCCTTCTGAGCCATTTCATGGACACATTTGTTATTCCCTCATTTTCTGGTTGACAGACCAGCAGATAAATGATGGAGAGTTCATAGTAAGTGTTACATGTTGTTTGGAGTTCAGTTATGTCAATTATTTAAACATGTAGAGCGTGGCACAATATGGGAAATGTGTGTGCAGCAGGCTGTCCTCTCTCTGAAGACGTTACAGGATTCATTAGCATAAACTGGAGAGACGGTCATGCAACAATTTCTACATCTTTTGGGTTTTTTTAAAACCCCAATTCCAATGAAGCTGGGATGTTGTGTAAAATGTAAATAAAAACAGAATACAATGATTTGCAAATTCTCTTCAACCTATATTCAATTGAATACACCACAAAGACAAGATATTTAATGTTCAAACTCATAAACTTTATTGTTTTTGTGCAAATATTTGCTAATTTTGAAATGGATGCCTGCAACACGTTTCGAAAAAGCTGGGACAGTATGTTTACCACTGTGTTAAATCACCTTTCCTTCTAACTACACTCAATAAGCGTTTGGGAACTGAGGACACTAATTGTTGAAGCTTTGTCAGTGGAATTCTTTCCTATTCTTGCTTGATGTACAACTTCAGTTGTTCAACAGTCCGGGGTCTCCGTTGTTGTATTTTGCACTTCATAATGTGCCACACATTTTCAATGGGTGACAGGTCTGGACTGCAGGCAGGCCAGTCTAGTACCTGCACTCTTTTACTACGAAGCCACGCTGTGTAACACGTGCAGAATGTGGCTTGGCATTGTCTTGCTGAAATAAGCAGGGACGTCCCTTGGATGGCAACATGTGTTGCTCCAAAACCTGGATGTACCTTTCAGCATTGATGGTGCCATCACAGATGTGTAAGTTGCCCATGCCATGGGCACTAACACACACCCATACCATCACACATGCTGGTTTTGAACTTTGCACTGGTAACAATCTGGGTGGTCGTTTCCTCTTTTGTCCGGAAGATACAACATCCATGATTTCCAAAAACAATCTGAAATGTGGCCTCATCAGACCACAGCACACTTTTTCGGGCCCAGAGAATGTGGCGGTGTTTCTGGATGTTGTTGATGTATGGCTTTCACTTTACATGTAGAGTTTTGACTTGTAGCGACGAACTGTGTTAACTGACAATGGTTTTCTGAAGTGTTCCTGAGCCCACACAGTAAGATCCTTTACACAATGATGTCAGTTTTTAATGCAGTGCTGCCTGAGGGATCGAAGGTCACGGGCATTCAATGTTGGTTTTCAGCTTATGTGTAGAAAGTTTCCCCAGATTCTCTGAATCTTCTGATTATATTATAGACTGTAGATGATGGAATCCCTAAATTCCTTGCAATTGAACGTTGAGAAACATTGTTCTTAAACTGTTGGACTATTTTTTCACGCAGTTGTTCACAAATTGGTGATCCTCACCCCATCTTTGCTCGTGAACGGCTGAGCCTTTTGGGGATGCTCCTTTTATACCCAATCATTACACTCACCTGTTTCCAATTAACCTGTTCACCTGTGGAATGTTCCAAACAGGTGTTCTTTAAGCATTCATCAACTTTCCCAGTCTTTTGTTGCCACTGTCCCAACTTTTTTGAAACATGTTGCAGGCATCCATTTCAAAATGAGCAAATATTTTAGTTTATCAGTTTGAAAATTAAATATCTTCTCTTTGTGGTGTGTTCAATTCAATATAGGTTGAAGAGGATTTGCAAATCATTGTATTTTGTTTTTATTTACATTTTACACAACGTCCCAACTTGATTGGAATTGGGGTTGTAGACTTGAATGAATTTGTTCGTCCCAGTCCAGATGTTGTGAAGCAAGATAGAAAATAATACCATCAGTTTGTCATTACACTAACCTAACCCTAACAAACAAAAAACGTGACAGGCCCTATCTTGAGAGTCTGTGTGAAACACAAGTGCAGGCACATTTGATTCACGTCTGCTCATATGTTCCTATTAACACTGCATGAAATCAAGTAAGCACTGAACACAAAGAGACGGGACGTCATAGAGGAGGTGTGGATGTAACACAGGCTCAGAGGGTCACTGCCTTTAAGAAATATTTTGCAACATTTCCACCATCTTTGATTGTTTTGTTCGAGCAAGCAGCCAGCTGACATCACACTGCCAATTTACTCAGATCAACAGTCGCCCTGTCGCATCACTCAGCATAAATTAGACTTTTCGTTTATTTTGGCCCCGTCTAGCCAGTGGCAGAGCGACCGTCATCTCCAGTGCTTAATTTGTAAAGTGGGAGGTCCCGGAGCTAAACTGGGCATGTATTGTAGGCCTAACACTAGTCACACCAAATCCGGATAGAGTACAAATTCCTCAGTGGTCCCTCGTTTATCACGGGAGTTACGTTCTCCGCGTTCACACCAGGCGCGACGCGAGCGACTGCAGCCACAGGTTGCCATGTAATCCCAATGTAAGGACGCGTTTTGGCACCAAACCGTGCAGCGCAACGCAAGTGAGGCGACACGAGTGAAGCGATTTTGAGCGTTTGTGGCGCGATATTGCGTCGCGTCACGTCGTGTTGCCCTCCTCCCCAAGTTGAAAAATCTTAACTTTTTCGTCTCGTCGCTCCGCGATGACCAATCAGGGACTGAATATGTAGTGACGTGGAGATGTCTGGAGTTTGACTGAAGATGTGAACATGTCCTGTGTCTGGTAGCAAGCAGCCTGTGAGCAGGACTTATGTCTCTTTTGTCCTTTATTTCACAATTATGACAGAGTTTTTGGAGCGAGCAGCAGCCCCACAGCAGCGGAGTTTCGTTCTTTCTTTTTTTACTTTTTTACGTGCGCGCGCGAGTGAATCATCTGTGTGGAGAATATTTTATTAATTAACTACACAGATGTATAATAAAACAAATGGTGACTGGTTTCTAAACACAATTATAACAGAGTTTTTTGGGGGAGGAACGAGCTGCAGCAAGCAGCGGAGTTTCTTTTTTTTTTATTATTATTGTTTACATGTGCGCGCGTGAACGGGACAGTTGGTCCTCAAACTGGGTCCCGCAGAGGCGGAGGGACCGCAGAAAGCGGCCGTCATCCAGACGCAGCTCCTGCAGCAAATAATGATACTCTCTGTATTGGGATTTCACAACAACTCGCTCCGTGTGATCAAGGTCCGTCATGATGACTTGACGCCAAGCGGAATGGAAGCTCCTCCTATTTGATGACGCACCGGGGCGAATTTTCGCAGCGAAAGTCCACCCAAGCAGAGCGACACACCGGGCGAAGGAGGCGCGTCCGTCGCCACGCGACCCCCACGAATTTGTAGCGTCTGATCGCGCCCGGTGTGAACGCGGCATAACCCGTGATAAACGAAATCCACGAAGTAGCGCTATTTTTTACACTTATTATAGATGTTTTAAGGCTGTAAAACCCCTCACTACACACTTTTCTCAAACAGGCATTAACATTCTCTCACTTTTCTCTCTTGTGTAAACACTCTTTTTTCTTCTGTGCGAGAAGATTATAAACAGACACACGCAGAACACAATGCGCAGCTCTCCCTTCGCTCACTGCCTCCGGGGGTACGTCCGAGGTTCCGGAGCACGCTCCGGCTTGCTCCCCCTCAAATTAAGCCCTGGTCATCTCTTGTTGCTGCAAAACGCCCAGAAGGTCGTCGCTTTGCCTCTGTCGTTTGTGACTAATGTGACCGTAGGGTTAAGTTCCCTTTCACAAATGCTGCTTCATGGTGGTGTCCCTTTCTCATGAGTGAGTTTGACCAAACCACATCGAGGTCTTCCCAACAGCATGTCTGCGCCGCTCCGAAGTGCATACCTCACCATGGTGACCTGAAAAAGGTTCAGAAAAATCACTTTTCAGGGGCGGTCCCTGTGGTGCAGACACACAAAGACGGCAGATCCTTAAAATGGCCTGGTAGTTCCTGTCCTGGAAACAGCTTTATGAGGTCAAGAGAAAACTGGGAGGAGCTTATGAAGTCATGGTTTCTCTTGACCTCATTGAAACATGAACGTCATCAAAAAGTTAGCAGGTTGGTTTTAACAAAAAAGACCAAAAAAACCCCCCCAAAAAAACAACAACCTGCAACCTCGCAGTTGTAGTGTTAGATATGTGTATGTTTAGCTCCACCTCCACATCAGCCACAGGTACATCAGCACAGTTTAAGCTCTGCCTATTTGTACTCCACATTCACAGATGATTCAAATTGTTGGTGTAAAAGCTCATTGATGACTTCTTCTTCTTCTTCTTTCCTTCACCTCAGAGCCAACAGAAATGAAGGACAGTCTTGATGACAGCCTCCATATCCCATTATGCATTGCAGCAGTGCTCAGGCCATTTGGGACCAGGTCAAAGGTCACAGATGATCCTGACATACTGGTGCACTCTGGGACACTGGAGCAGAGGAGACAGAAGTGAGACGATGAAGGACGGCTCGTTCCGTGTAAACAGTTTGTTTGATTGTTTGTTTGTTTTAAGAAATTCCGACTGCCAACGAGCGTCTTTAGATGCTTCTCTGGACCAGAATGTCTGCTACCTAAAATCTCCAACAGCGTCTTCATGAACTCAAATATCAGCCAATCAAGATGACTTTAAAAAAAAAAAAAAAACTGTAAATAACGTTTTGGTTTTGGTTTTTTTTTATACAATTTTGTATCTTTTTCATTGGCGATGAAGAAGAAATTTCTTGTGGCATTTTCTTTTTTAGGATTGTGTCTGTGTGCGAGGTCGGGCGGGCTGTTATTGGAAGGGAGCGATCTTTCCTATTTAAAAAAAAAAAATCCCAAATTTCTCCTCCGTTGAAAAGAAGAAAACCTCTCACTTTTCCTCACATCGGTCAGCTTTGTGTATAGCAACAAACACAGGTCCAAAAATATGGGAGGAGATTCCAGTGTTCTGAGGGGAAAATATCACAGCAGTGATTGTAAATAGAGGACGCATTTATTATCAGAGGAGCAAAACGATTGTGCAGCGACAGATCACTGCTGGAGCTCAGCTGACGTGAGATTGTGCCGTGTCGTGGTTCCACTTCTTCTCTACGTGAATGTGATGTGGTCGTCCGCCTCTTTGTGCCTGAGGCCGTGTGATCCAGATCATGTCAGTCTGACTGTGTTCCAAGGTCGGGAGGGTAAAACTACAACTATCTGACCGACCGCCTCTGTGTAACAGTTTAAACACCTTGAGTTTTTTTTTTAACAAATCTCATGATGCATCTAGACTCGACCAGCCTGAGAAGGCACCACAGGGACCAGGACCATCCAGTACACTTGTTTACAAAACCTTTTCATGCAAATCCAAGCCAAAGGGACAACTGCTAGACATCGACACAGTGTTCTCTGTTCACATGTTCTGTCACAGTTGTGCAGGATGAAAAGGGTATAACGGATTATTTTTTACTTTTTTTCAAGTTTATAAAGTAACTGCCATAAGTACAGCTGAAGTGCAAAACTGTTTTTATTTTGGGTTTTCTGAAGTCAACACAGCTAATGATTTGTGTGAATGTCTGTTAGCAGGTGTCAGTTGGACCAGATGTCTTTTTTTGTTTGTTTTTACCAGTGATCTTCTGGCGGTATTCCCATTGAATAATTGAACACTTTGATTTAGTTGATTTAAATTAGATTTATTGAATTCCTGGCACTGACCTGACCTTTAAGCACAGTCCAGATATTTTAGATAGGATTGAGGTCAGGACCTTGGGATGGCCAAAATGTGTTTGACAGGCACAACATGTTGGATGTTTTCCATTTGTAGGACATATCGCACTGTTTTTGTTGTAAATCTCTGGTTTGTAGGACATATCACACTATTTTGGCCAGAATTGTCCAGTTTGTAGGACATGTCACGCTCTTTTTGCCACAGTTGTCCAGTTTGTAGGACACATCACACTCTTTTTGCCAGAAATGTCCAGTTTGTAGGACATATTGCGCTCTTTTTGCCAGAAATGTCCAGTTTGTAGGACATATCGTGCTCTTTCTCTGTAGGAAAATTCTGGTGCTGGACATATCGTGCCTGTTGGACATATCGTCCTGAAACAAGTCATTCAATGTTCCACACATTTTGTGCACAATGCAGAATGCATTTTGTGCAGGCCCCTTCTCAGGGCTCTGTGGACATGCTCCCCATTGCTTTTTTTCTGCATTCTCAGACAGTCTGGGAAGGGTCGTATCTCACTGGGCTGTGACTGTTGGGGAGTGATTGAAGACACAAAATTGCAACAAAACACGCAAATTAGCAACAATTTTTCACTTGGAATCTCACTGAAATTACATGATTGCAAACAAAGTGCTTAGGATGGCTGGGTGCTGCTGTTATACTGTTATGATGTGAATCGATGATGTGGAAATACAGCAGACTGTAAGCACAGGAAAAAAGCACTGCAAATAATAATAACATAAAATAAATGGTAAAGTAATAATAATGATAAATGGTTTGTGCGGTTGCAGTGCACTCACCAAGGGCAGAAACGTCCCACAGCTGCAGAGTGACACCCGCTCTGTCTCATCAGTGTTATTATAGATCCACTGTCCTCTCCTCCAGCATAGAAGGAGGAGTAGATACAGATGTCCTTCTTGTTTCTCTGGGATGACCGGTATGCGCTCCTCCACGCACTCGGGCTGAGGGATTCAGAAGTGCTCCTCTCCGTCTGCGAATTGCTGAGGATAAAACAATAAAGTATGGAACTTATTCCCATTGTGGTCCTTAAAAAAATACAAAGCATCAGTCTAGATTGTGTGGACAGGAGTCCTGTTGCCTGCTGCAACTGCATGCACGGCCATGCCGACAGCACAGACGGGGCTGCTGAAGTTACTTGGCCACTTCCAGAAGAGCTGTTTTAAACACGGGACATCTACAGTAATTCTGCATGCAGCAGTGTTCATCAGTCAGCCTTTGTTTTTGCAAGACCTTTCACATTTTATCACACCTTTGGTCAGCAGCTAAAACGCTGGTTGCAACCCCCTCAACACCCCCTCCCCCCTTTCCTCAGCTGAAGGTGGCCAAACAACTCTATGTATCTCTAAGTATCTCTATGTATCTTTAATTCCTAGCTTGTGTAAATCTATGATCCTCTGTCTCAGGTCCGCACTGAGCTCGTCGGGCTTTCCTGTTTTCATGTGTCAGTCAGGGAGTGCTGTCAATCAAACCCTTTTTTACATTGGAACAGAGAAGGTACCACCAGCTTGTAGTCAGTCAGCATCACTGACAGGAATGTACGAGGCTTTGGCAAATCAAAAGACAGTTTGGGACTCTCATCACCAAAGAATTAATCATCTAAGTGGGTGTTTGTGTACTTTAGACCCTGTGCTGATTTCTGAAAACCCAAAAAATTAAAACTTGTGCACTATTTTTTTTATTAAAGGTGTATTTTGTATAATTATTCTCTTCCAGACACCAAAAAAGAGAAATCATTGAAAGCCCCACGTTGCCATGACATTCACATCCTCGAGGAGTGTATGTAAACTTCCGACCATTAATGTGTTCATTTTGTTGTTTTCTAATTATGTTTTCGTGTTTTTTTTCTGTTATACTTTTGCCATAATGGCCACCAGAAACCGCTTTGCAGTTACTGAACATCAAATATTTAGTCACCATGGCAACTGATACAAGCGAGCGGGAACCGGAACACAGTCAATATGTTTACATAGTCTAATTTAAAAATGCTAATTAATACACTGACTTGACTTTTTTTATTGTGACTACTGCTAATTATAATTAATAATAATAATAAACCTCTACAGCTACAGAGAAATGAGATATAGATAAATATGGTCAAATCAGAGATGCCCAAATTCTTTAATTTAACCTGGATGAAGGACCAACAATAAATTATGTGTAAATTACATACAATTAAGCATATTCTGTAATTTTACCTCACAACAGGAAGGTCTGTGGTTCAAAACCCACCTGTGCCCCACTGGAGCTGCATCAGGAAGTGCATCCTGCACAAAACCTGTGCCAAATCCCCATACGGATCCAAACCAGGTCTGCTATGGTGGACCCTTGCAAAATGGAAGCAACCAAAAGAATCACAGTGTTATGTTTTCTACAAAGGTACCATCCTACAGCTAATGTATAATTTCATAATAATAATAATAATAAAATACTTTCAGATCTGCTTCATAGTGAGTTTTTAATTCAGAAGATCTTATCAATGCCAAGTGATCATCTGCTAAATGTGGCCCTCAGGCCCCAAATTGGGCATCCTTCAGTAAAATGAAGACTGAGTTTAAAAGTCAAAAATCAGAATGAGTGTTCGTGACATGTGACCAGGAGTGAAAGTGTTGAACATGATCCCAGACAAAAATCAAAATGCACAGTATGTTTGCCAGTGGGGATAGTCTGTTGGGGTATTACAAATATATAATAATAATTAATAATTTTCCCTCTTCACAAACATCTGTATTTATTTTTTATTCATTTGTTTGTTCATTTTTGTACACACAGCACCTTTAGTATGTACAGACATGAGATTAATTTTATTTATCAATGACTTATAGACATTTTATTGATCACTGATCATTTTCTAAAGTTGTCGTTTGTGTTTGAGAAACTGCTGAAACGTGTTGAAATGTTCCCTTTGTTTCGACACATGCTTGATTTTCTCCCCATGACAAAATCACAATGGAAATGAAGGATTAAGATCAGAATAAAAGCTCTTTTTACACCCAGAAAACAAACTTCAGTCTAAACACGAAGCTTCACAAAAGTCACGACATCATAAAAGGTTGCCAAGTTGATTTTATTAATCTGGTAAAGTGTCAGAATCTGACTAAATCAAAGAGTTTTTCTCAACACGTTGTAAAAAGCGCAGGGAGCTTTTCTTCATCTGTCCACTTTGAATCCCAGACCAGAGCTGCACAGGCACAAGACGAGAGTTTAATGGCTGATTTATCTGTTTTTACACTTGCAGCCGAGCAGGTGGAAGGACACAAAGTCCAGCTGCTGCTTTGGACCAGGACAGGTGACGTGAGATGAACAGTCTCTGTGATGTCAGACAGGAGGAGGAGGGATTGTCTTTGTTAATTTGTGTGTTTATTACGGGATGCCTTCAATCCTGCCGTCGGCAGCGGGATGGTGGCATGGAAACAGCTGCTCCTCTGTTACCACGGAAACAAGAGAGATGTTGGACATTAAAAAAATAACTTGTTCCTACACTGCTGCGTCTGTGTTTGTTTCCTTCCTGTTTGTGTAGACAGACAAAGACATTTGCTGTTGAATATTTATGAGGTCCTGAGCTGGTTGCTTTCGGGGGGGTCAGTTTTATTACTTTCACGGGTGTCACTGAAAAAAGTGAGACTTATAAAAACAAAATGACTCTAATTTGTTACATCTAAAGATATCAGTTTCTCACTCAGTCATTCATCTTCAACCACTTACTCCAATTAAGGGTTACAGGGGGGCTGCTGGGAGCCTATCCCAGCAGTCACAGAGCGAGGCGGGGTTCACCCTGGACAGGACAACAGTCTGTTGCAGGGCCACATATAGACAAACAAATGCATTCACACCTGCACACATGGACAGTTTAAAGTTTCCAATCCACTTAACCTGCATGTCTTTGGCTGTGGGAGGAAACCGGAGCGCCCGGAGAGAACCCACACAAACACGGGGACAACATGCAAACTCCACACAGAAAGACCACAGGTGGGAATTCGATCCCATGACCTTCTTACTGTGAGGCAACAGTGCTAACTACTAAGACACTGTGCTGCCGTTGTCAGTTTTTCTCAAAGAAAATTTTTTATGTAAAATTTCAACCATATTATAAACCAAAACTCGTTGCAAAATTCTGTTATAGCTGTATTAATGGTAAATGTCCACCAGGTGGAGATATTGCTTCATTTAAATGACCTTGAGTACAGGCTGCTGTAGGACATGATGACAAACCTGTTGCTTATAGTCATTGGTGTACTTTGAGGAAAAACAAGATGAAAGTTTCCCTTTTTCAGTACATTCTGGTAAAAACTGAAAACAGCACAAGAAGGCAGCAAGAAAAATTATCGCCAGGATCCAAACAAACTACAATGAAAGCCATCAGAGGGCTGATGCACCCTCTGCACACCACGATATCAGTGTGCAAGTACATATACAGTAAATTATTGCCCACAGTGGCAGTTCTGAATTTTGCAGCTTCAGGGTGGAGCGGCACAGTGAAAGATTTTCTTCAAAAGAAGATGTGAAATTTCAGTTACAGTTTTCTCAAAGGTACATGAGCGATACAAGCTTAGATTTGATCTGTTTTGTTCTCTGCTCCACTTCACTATCAGGCTGTGCGTGATGGTGCAATGGACAAAAGTTGCACTGTGCACGATTTTGTAAGTCACAGCTACAGAAGCCTACAATTTCTTCAACGTAGTCTAGATGTCTTGGTGGCTTCCCTCACTAGTCTCCTTCCTACACGGTCATGCAGTTTTTGAGAACTGTCTCCTCCAGACAGACTTAGCGTACAGTACTGTACTGTTTGTATTTATTAAACATTGATGTAAATGACGTCTAAGACATATTCAATGACTTGGAAATGTTCATGTATCCATCTCCTGACTTATCTGAAGAAAACTGGCTGTAAAAGCGATGACTTACTGTACATTCATCAAAGATTACAAAAAAACTGTGTCCAGCACACATTTTATTTTAGGATTTTTTTTTTTATTTCACTTTCTGAAAGCATTTTGTTTTGTTCTTGTTGACAAATTACTTTGGATATTATTAAAAATATTTTTTGATTTAATAAAATTGCTTTGTGGGCAGCACGGCAGCTTAGTGGTTAGCGCTGTTAGCTCACAACAAGAAGGACATGGGATTGAGTCCCACCTGGGGCCTTTCAGTATGTAGTTTGCATGTTCTCCCCATGCTTGTGTGGGTTCCCTCCAGGTGCTCCGGCTTCCTCCCACATCCAAAAGCATGCAGGTTTTGTGGCGTCCTGTCCAGTGTGAACCCCGTCTCACACCCTATGACTACTGGGACAAGCTCCAACCCCCTGTGACCCTTAATTGGCGTAAGCGGTGGAAGATGAGTGAGTGAAAATTGCTTTGTTTGCATTTATTTCTGACCATATATTAAAATGTGTGCATAAAATATAGAGGTACCATCAACTTTGTCCATGTCTGTATGTACGTGCAATAAGAGAGCGAGTAGTAGTGTCACTATTTGGACGTACGACATCACCGCTATCTTGTGTGACAGATGACACATGTGTATGTCAATCAATCAGCTCACATATGTCATGAAAATTTCTGTTTGCAAAAGCCGACACTAACGAGTGACCTATGGAGACAACTGGGTGGCTTTGGGACGAGTTCTCTTTGAAGGATCTTTGAGTACTGCTGGAATGACTTTGTGTCAAACGAGCTGTTACAGATCAGAGATTAGTCTCAGATGATGTTGGTAATCCAGCAATTGGAAACGACCAAGGACACGCCCACAGATCACCTGACTGTGACAGGTAGACTAAAACTAGACTAAAGGTAGGCAAAACCAAGAAAGGAGCGCAGCTCAGAGAGAGTGGCAGGAGATGGCCAGCGGGAGACCACCTTGACTTTGCTGGGGTCCATGGACACACCTTTATCAGAAATAATAATGTCCCAAGTAACGCACTTTCTGCTGGAAGAAGGCACAGTTCTTGAGTTTCACATTTAGCCCTTCGAGATGCAAACACCCTATTACCACACTTAACCTCTCCAGATGTTGCTCAGTGGCAAAGGAGAAAACCATGTTGTCCAAGTAGACCCGCAGGGATTGGCACTGCTCACCGAAAATCTGCTGCATCAACCAATGGAAAGTGGTGGGAAAATTGCAAAGCCCAAAGGGCATACGGTTTCACTCAAAAAGACCAAAGGGGGTACAAAAGACCATCTTGGGATGATCAGATTCTGCCATTGGGACCTGGCTGGACGCACTTACCAGGTCCATGGTGGAAAACCAGTGAGATCTGGTGAAAGCATCTAAAGAATCAATGCGGGCCATTGACGAGGGAAAGGAATCCTTCCTGGTTTTACCATTTAGGAGCCTATGGTCAACAAGACTGCCATCCTTCTTTTTGACCAGACAAATTGGAGAAGCATGAGAATTGCTGCTCTCCCTAATGACCTGCACACCGAGCAGTTGACTAATGCAGTCTTTCAGTCCTCAGATGGAGGAATTTGGTGATACCGTTGCTGCACAGGAACATCATCTATAAGCAGGATCTTATGGGAAACTAGGCCAGTGCAACCTAGGAGAAGCATGCAGCCCAACAGGCAGGCCGAAGTGCTCAAACAGCACCGTAGTGCCAGAGTACTGCTCTGAGCATGTTGCTGTGACGAACTTCATTACGCCACTCATTATGTGACAAGCCTTTTTACCACAGACCTTGACTTTCTCTGCCTCACAATCAGCTGGCTTCATGATACTTTTGGAATGCCTGCATGACAAGCTTGGGTGCCTCAGATACCACCGGCAGGTCAAACAAAGCCAAGCCATGCTGCCCAAGAGTTCCCCATAGCACCTGCTGATAACATTCATCCCCAGAACACGGGGAACCTGTGAAGACACACCAGGGGAGTCCTTGACACCAAAATGCCACAAGCTGGGAACAGCTTACTACAAAACTCCACATCCAACTCTAAGTAGCCAATGTAAGGGATGGCCAAGCCATTGGCTGCTCTGAGGTGTAGCCAGTTACAAGATTTGAGCCATTCTTGGCAGGAGACCACAACACCCCCACCCCCCATGCTCACCCCTAAATGAAGACAGGATGATATGAGCTTGGACACTTCCATGTCACCTGTACCTGAACCCGAGCCAGCAACTGCTCCCCCCCGATCTGTGGCTCTGCAGCTACATATGAGCAGAGTGTGCTATGTGACTGCAAGACTGCCCTGATCATCTTTAATCACACTAACAAGCTTCAACAATCATCCTTCCAGTACTGACATGGACAAGGTCCTGCTCCAATATACTGAGTACAGGAACACGAGCTCCATCACACTCCCTGGAGATGTGACCTGGTTGCTGACATCACCTACAAATTATAGGTCCACTGTTTGGCTATGCTGCTGAGAGCCCTGCAGACAGGAGATGCTCTGGCTCAGGTGATTCAATTGCTCCTGCTGCAACTTGAGCATTTCGCTCATCTCACACAGCTCAGATGCCTGAAAGGGACCGCTGCCTTGAACCACCCATTGAGCACCGGAGACAGAAGGGACAGAATAACTACAACCCCTAACACCTCCAGGTGAACCCTCAATTTCCTGTATATTCTGTACTAGAGCAAGCACACAGGTGACAGTGGTAAGGAAAAATTCCCTCTGATGATTTGAGGAAGAAACCTCAAGCAGACCAGACTCAAAAGGGTGACCCTCTGCTTGGGACATGCTACAGACATAAATTACAATAAATAGTACATAAATAGTTCAGATGTACAAAGTTGGGTTCATTCATTACAAGTTATTTCTCTTATTAAAACTCCAGTAAAAGTAAAATCACTAACAAGATAAAATAAAGAAATGATACTGGGAACCAATCAGGGCCGAGACCTACTGCAGCAGTTGGTTCAACAACAGGGGTCCCGGGAACACCACACATGAAGCAACAAAAATACAAACACAACATGAGGGACACTAATCTGCCACTGTAGGCTCAGCACCTGAATGGGGAAGTAAAACACAACAAGTTAGGAACAAAGTAATAAAACCAAAGTAATAATTTAATAATAAAAAAAGAAAATTAAAGATAATTAAATTCAGAAAACCAATAATCACAATTAAGCTGCAACTCATGATAACCAAAATAAACACAAGACTAACAACAATCCAATGAGCAGGTTGCAGCAAAACCAATAAAGACTCCAAAAGAAAATACAAAAAAAAAAAAAAAAAATACAGGAATAACCAAGGAACAAAGGGTAAGTTCCCGTACACTGTTAAACCGAACCCTCCATTTTAATACAATAATTAAGTTAATGTAACTCAAACTTTGAAAAAGGTTATAGTCACTCATTTCCATTAATTAAACTAACTCAAAAATGAATTGTTTTCATAACAACTCAGTTCCTTTAAGTGCATTTAAAGTTTGGGGTATTTAAGTGTTAGTGATGTATTTCCAGTGCATTCCATTCACGCATTTTAATTGAGTTTATGTAACGGAGGCCAGCAGGTGTCGCTGTGCAGATGTAGTTAGTAAACCTCACTCCCAACAGCTCAAAAGAATTCTTTGGTCACAAGGCCAGAGCCCTGGGTTTTAGCCTTCTGGTCAGAGAGTCCGACTTCCATGCCGGAGATCATGAGTTCATGTCCTGAGAGGAGCGAATGGGTGGAGTCATAACAACACAACGCAGAGTCAACAAGTAAACCAAAGAATGCATCAAAAAATCTAATCCAAAATGTAATGCAAATTTGTGAGGCAGAAATTTGTCACTTTTTTATTGAAAAACATAAACTAGATTTACATAACTGTAATTAACTATAAATTGTTAAGTTACTAAAACTTTAACAATTATTCATTCATTCATTCATCTTCTACTGCTTAGTCCAATTAAGGGTCGCAGGGGCTGGAGCCTATCCCAGCAGCCACAGAGTGCGAGGCGGGGTACAGCCAGGACAGGACACCAGTCTGTCGCAGGGCCACAAACAGACAAACACAGACACACCCACACACACACACTTACGGACAATTTAAAGATTCCAATCCACCTAACCCGCACGTCTTTGGATGTGGGAGGAAACCGGAGCACCCGGAGGAAACCCACGCAAACACGGGGAGAACATGCAAACTCCACACAGAATGGCCACGGGAACTGAACCCATAACCTTCTCGCTGTGAGGCAAAAGTGCTATCCACTAAACCACTGTGCTGCCACACTTTAACAGTTAAATTTTTTGAAAATTGTTTCATTTAAGTTGGCAAACTCAAATGGTTTAAGGCAATCGGTTTCCTCAAATGGTTTGAGTTCAGCTAACTCATTGAGTTTTACAGTGTACTGTTCTTACACACACACACACACACACACACACACACACACACACACACACACACACACACACACACACACACACACACTTTAAAACATGGCAACACAAAGAATAAAACAGAGACATTACTGAGCCACCTTCACCCAGGCAGCACCAGAAAACAACCAGAGCAGACTCAAGTGAGTCTCTGTGAGGCAAAATAACTAAAATAAGCACTTGACAGATAACATTTGGAAGAGCTGCAGCTGCTGCCCCAACAGCCTATCTGCCACTACATTAACGTGGAAGTGAAAGGTTCCAAAAAGTGACGTAAACCTAATCTCCAGTAAGCAAGAGGAAGACGGGTGCTCCCTGCTTGCCTTTATGCTGCATTCTCCTGCAGCGATTGGCTGGGACCACAAACTAGCTGAAAGTCACTGGGGCCAGTTATTATATCCTGCTACATGTCAAAAAACAAAAGCTGAAGTTTCAATCCCTGCTGCAAAACAAAAGTGACACCAGACAGAAAGTAACACACAAGCAGGTGTCAACGCAAGCGTACTCTGTGGCAGAGTGATGGCAAAACCCAGAAATGCCAAATGTTGAGTCAACACTGAAACCGGAAATGCCAAATGTCGAACTCTTCCTGGAGCGACAATAGAGGAGCTCTCATGCAAAGTCAGTGGACAGTCGACACTGTAACCTGAAATGCCAAATGCTGAAATCCTCCTGGAGCAATAAAAGAAGAGATCTCACACTAATAGAAGAGACCTCCCGTGAATTAAAGACCCCGACCACAATGGATCAAGATAGAGAAATAACTAGGATCTCCAACATGCAACTGTACACAAGGGAACAATATCAATATCTCATCAGGGAAAAGTATGTAAATCTCATTACATCACTCCTCCAGTCACAGCACAAAAAACACAATTTAGATATCTTTTTTGTACAACTACCTTGGGATGGAAGGCAAAATCAGGGCCCCTGGTTCCAGTACCAGATGATGGACATCACAAGGGGCTTTATGACCCTTGCTGGTTATGTGCTTCTTCAACAATTTTTCTTTTATTATTATACAGAATAAGTCAGAAGAAACCATATGACCCTGGATGGTTAACTGCTTTTTCTATTATTTCATTTTGTAACTCTAAATTATACTGGAAAAAGTCAGATGGACCCATGACCTTCTTGCTTCTTCAGCAATTGCATTTTTTAACATTTAAGTTTACAACACTATTATACTGGGGAAAAAAGTCTGAAGGACTTAAGTGACATGGTGAGATGGTGAGGAGCTTCCCTCGTTAATGTCAGCGACATGAAACATATTAACTGAGTTATTAATATTGCAGAAACTACTAAAGCGTGGTTTCATGTATATAAAATACACCTGAAATAAAAAAAAAAACGCAGAGGATAACACAAACGTAGCAGTAAAATGCTACATATCTTCACTTGTGCGGTCAAACTTCACATTTTTATGATTAAGATCAACTTTTTGCACAAGTTTAAAATTGATGAAGTGACAGAACATTAATTCTAATTATGAATCTCCAATTTTACAGATGTACTTAAAAGCAGCACAACACACACGTGTCGCTTCCATCCAGTAATAACACCGGTATCGTTTTTCTAACCAATCAGTGCTCAGAACGGTGTTGACGTCAAATGGTTAGTTAATGTGCCGCACGGTGGTGAAGGAGCGTAAACTTGAGTCGGAAGATAAATGTGGAGGTAAATAAACAACAAAACTTTTTTGTTGTTATTATTATTATTGTTGTTGTTGTTGTTGTTGTTGTTGTATCACTTCGTTTAAGTGAGGCAGCCTGTCGAAGGAGATATATTAATTGTGTTCGTAGTTTATAGACGCTACCATGATTGATTTTGTTGCTGTTAGCTGCTTTAGAAACCTGAAAAGCTAATGCTAATCTTTACCCGTTTGTGTGAAATGTTTGTTTGTTGTTTTGAGGTTGTCGTGAAGCTGTCTTTGTGCTGTGTTTGAGCCTCACAGATGGATACAGCAGCTCTTTTAGCTCCAGTTACAGCTGTGGAGTTTATTCAGGAGCTTTTTCTGCTAACAGGTAAACAAAACAAACAAACAAACAAAAACAAAATAGCTGTAAATAACAAAATCGACATGAAACCTGGTGGAATAAGCAGTCAGAATCCTGATCAAGATCCACATACTTATACATTGATTAATTTCTCTAAAATAGAATTTCATTATAAGACGTTATATTCATTCATTCATTCATTCGAAGTTATTTTGACAATGATTAGAACCTGCCGACATAAAAATTGAACTGAAGTCACACTGACTTCACAAACGCGCTCTTACAGTGGTGTCAGCCTGATTAGTGACTTTCGTGTTTCTGGGTCCTCGACCTTTGACATCTAGGGATGCTTGGGAGGAGCTTATGGGGTCATGATATCACTGCGATGCTGACACCTTTGCAGGGAGCGAAGGTCCAAAACCTTAGGGTTCTGGTGCTTTCTGTTTTACCACGTGGTTGGGAGACGTGGACGCTAACCAGTGACCAAAGTCGATGACAAGATGTCTCTGGTACCCGTCAGAGGACCCTCTGGTGGCACTGGGATGATGTGTCCAACAAACTGTTACTTAGGGAGGCTTGGATTAGAAATGTCACTTTCAGGTAGCAATATACAAATAATGAATGACTATGAGTTCAATGGTACGAATATTTCATGAGGTGAAAGCCGGACCGTACCTTTCAATGGTACGGTACGGTCCCCGTATAGACCGAGCAAACAAACAATTATGATGGAAACCAGTCTGATATGGGGAAAAATATCAGACCGGTAAACAGCCAGTCGGGCTCACCTCCACGCACAGCTTGGGCTGTGGTACCCAATTCCTGGAGAGGGGCTGGATGCTCCGCTTTTCTGGCATTGCTCATGGGGAGAGGCGGCAAGCTGGGGTAGCATTGCTTATTGCTCCCCAGCTCAGTTGCCATGTGTTGGAGTTCACCCCGGTGAACGAGAGGGTCGTGTCCCTATGCCTTCGGGTTGGGGACAGGTCTCTCACTGTTGTCTCGGCCTATGGGCCAAGCAGCAGTGCAGAGTAACCTTCTTGGAGTCTCTGGGAGGGGTGCTAGATAGTGCTCTGACCGGGGACTCCATTGTTCTCCTGGGGACTTCAGCACCCACGTGGGCGGCGACAGTGAGACCTGGAGGGGCGTGAATGGGAAGCACGCCCTCCCTGATCTGAACCTGAGTGGTGTTCAGTTGTTGGACTTCTGGGTTAGCCACAGTTTGTCCATCATGAACACCATGTTCGAGCACAGGGGTGTCCATAAGTGCACATGGCACCAGGACACCCTGAGCCGGAGGTTGATGATCGACTTTATAGTCGTATCATCTGACCTTCGGCCACATGTCTTGGACACTCGGGTAAGGAGATGGGCTGAGCTGTCGACCAATCACCACCTGGTGGTGAGTTGGATCCGCTGGGAGGGGAGGAAGCCGGTCAGACCTGGCAGGCCCAAAAGTATTGTGAGGAAAGGCTGGGAACGACTGGCGGAACCCTCTGTCAGCGAGGTCTTCAACTCCCACCTCCGGGAGTGCTTCTCCCAGATCCCGGGGGAGGTTGGAGACATGGAGTATGAGTGGACCATGTTCTCCACCTCCATTGTCGATGCGGCCGCCTGCAGCTATGGTCGCAAGGTCTCTGGTGCCTGTCCTGGCGGCAATCCCCGAACCCAGTGGTGGACGCCAGAAGTAAGGGATGCTGTCAAGCTGAAGAAGGAGTCCTACTTGTCTTTGTAGGTAGGTGGGACCCCGGAAGCATCTGACAGTTACCGGCAGGCCAAGCGTGCTGCAGCCTGTGTGGTCGCAGAGGCCATGGAGGAGGATTATCGGTCGGCCTCGAAGAAATTCTGGCAAACCGTCCGACGCTAACACCGCCAACACTGTCTATAGTGCGGGTGGGGAGCTGTTGATCCTGACTGGGGATGTTGTTGGGCGGTGGAAGGAATACTTCGAGGATCTCCTCAATCCCATCATCACGTCTTCCAAAGAGGAAGCAAAGACTGGGGACTCAGAGGCAGACTCGTCCATCACCCAGGCCGAAGTCACCAAGGTGGTCAGAAAGCTCCTTGGTGGCAAGGCTCCTGGGGTCTACGAAATCCGTCCTGAGCACCTTAAGTCTCTAGATGTTGTGGAACTGTCTTGGTTGACACGTCTCTGTAACATCGCATGGCGGTCGGGGACAGTATCCCTGGACTGGCAGACCGGGGTGGTGGTCCCTCTGTTTCAGAAGGGGGACCAGAGGGTATGTTCCAACTACAGGGGGATCACACTCCTCAGCCTCCCCGGTAAGGTCTATTCCAGGGTGCTGGAGAGGAGAATTCGACCGATAGTCGTTCCTCGGATTCAGGAGGAGCAGTTTGGTTTTCGTCCTGATCGCGGCACACTGGACCAGCTCTACACCCTCCATCAGGTGCTCGAGAGTTCATGGGAGTTCGCCCAGCCAGTCCACATGTGCTTTGTGGATCTGGAGAAGGCGTTTGACCGTGTCCCTCAAGGCGCCTGTGGGGGGTGCTCCGGGAGTACGGGGTCTGGGTTCCTTTGCTAAGGGCTATCCGGTCCCTGTACGACCACAGCAGGAGCTTGGTTCGCATTGCCGCTAGTAAGTCAAACCTGTTTCCAGTGCACGTTGGCCTCCACCAGGGCTGCCCTTTGTCACCAGTTCTGTTCATTACCTTTATAGACAGAATTTCTTGCCGCAGCCAGGGTGTAGAGGGGGTCCGGTTTGGGAACCACAGAATCTCATTTCTGCTGTTTGCGGATGATGTGGTCCTGTTGGCTTTGTCAAACCAGGACCTTCAGCGTGCATTGGGGCGGTTTGCAGCCGAGTGTGAAGCATCCGGGATGAAGATCAGCACCTCCAAATCCGAGGCCATGGTTCTCGACCGGAAAAAGGTGCCTTGCCCTCTTCAGGTCGGTGGAGTGTCCTTGCCTCAAGTGGAGGAGTTTAAGTATCTCGGGGTCTTGTTCACGAGTGAGGGATGGATGGAGGGTGAGATCGATAGACGGATTGGTGCAGCGTCTGCAGTGATGCGGTCGCTGTATCGGACCATCGTGGTGAAGAGAGAGCTGAGTAGGGGGGCAAAGCTCTCGATTTACCGATCGATCTACGTTCCGATCCTCACCTATGGTCATGAGATTTGGCTCATGACCGAAAGAACAAGATCACGAGTACAAGCGGTTGAGATGAGTATCCTCCGCAGGGTGGCTGGGCGCTCCCTTAGAGATAGGGTGAGGAGCTTGTAGTCGAGCTGCTGCTCCTCCACATCGAAAGGAGCCAGCTGAGGTGGCTCGGGCATCTTTTCCGGATGCCCCCTGGACGCCTTGCTGGAGAGGAGTTCCGGGCACGTCCCTTCGGGAGGAGGCCCCAGGGAAGACCCAGGACACGCTGGGGGGACTACGTCTCTCAGCTGGCTTGGGAATGCCTCGGGGTTCCACTGGGGGAGGTGTGTTAGAGAAGTGCAGAGAGTTTGAAACAATTTGTGAACATTTTTGGTGGCGTCTGAATGAGTCTCTGGGTTGTATTGTATTTTCATATTCTGTTTGTTTGTTTTCTGTTAGGTGAAGGTCCAGTCTTGACGGTGTATAGTCTCCATCCTCACCCTAAAGTCTGCACCTTACTGAGCGTGCTCCAACACCACCGAATCCACGGAATAAGACCCAGAGTCCCGGCAGGTGTCCGACTGAGCAGCCATGTCACAGGAGCGTTTGAGGACAAAGACAGTGAGCAGTTGTGGTTTTTACACTTCTGTTTTGTCACATAGTTCATTGTGTTCAATAATTTATTTACTACTATGAACTTGTGCTTGTGGGGTGTCCAAAAAATCTATACCTTTTTGGGAAACATAAGGCCTTTTTTAGGTAGAGATTTTGGAGATGATCTGAAATCAGTGGTCATTGAATCTTCTAATTTTTCACAAATAATATTTGCAGTAATAACTGTTATTAACAGTGATCACTTTTTTTCAGTGTTAGAAGTCTACATACAAGCTCCATGTTACTTTAGTATTATTCTACAACTGGCATATACAGGAGGAAGGAGTGAAAGTCCACTGAAAGAGAAGGAGGCTATGACTACACATTACATTACCTTAATATGAGTGTATACATGTGGGTGGTTGTCCCTCAGGTCCCTCATAGTGTTACCCGCCTTCACTGCAACATTTTTCCGGCAGGTTTTGCAAACTGGATTCCCACCATATTCAAAGACACCACTGTCATTCTGTGAATAACCAAAAAACTGCCACACTGGCAATTTGGCTCGCTTTTTTTGGGGAAAAAAAAAAAACACAGACCACAGCCAAAAACAATGGCCACTTCATGTTGTTGCCTCCGGTGGCCGCACGCATAGATATATAGTAACTTAGATACCACATTCTCCATTTTGGAGCCCAGTGTGGTATCTAGGTTACTCTATTGCTACATATGTGCTGCAGGTGTAACTTTATTTTTGTTCCGTGGGAGTTGCACCGCTTGTTCGAAAGTTCTGACTACCTGCATAATACATTCTCTGAAGAATGCCTTCATGACGATGTTGAGCAGTTCTTATGATTAAATTATCATAACGTTTTTAATCACAAAACGATTAATCGTCTCATCCCTAGCACTGGTAATGCTGAAGGTTATTCACGAGCGTTTGAAGGTTCCTCCCCTTCTCTTTAATCAAAAGTACGGTCTTTTCAGTTTGATAGCATAAATTATACATTTCAGTTGTTCTCCCTCATATCCCAGCATGTCCTAGTTCAGATCATCTTCTTGTTTTATGGAGGTTGATGTCAATTAAATTTACTTCATTTATATAGCGCCAAATCACAACAATGCTGCCTCAAGGGCTTCACACGAGTAAGATCTAACCTTACCAACCCCCCTGAGCAAGTAAACAGGCAACAGTGGAAAGGAAAACCTCCCTCTGTCCGGCTTAATTGTGCATTATGTCCAGCTCCTGCTCCAGAGTGTGGCTCAGACAGTATGTCATTCAGCTCAGTATAAGCAGTATAAGCAGCTTTTCATGTGTGTAGATGTTGCCATCTTGTGGCTGTAGATGCTAATGCAGTGTGTGTGTGTGTGTGTGTGTGTGTGTGTGTGTGTGTGGGCAGGTCTACCTTGTAAAAGAGATCTTGATGTCAAGGGGACTAACCTGGCTGAATAAAGTTGTGTGTGTACGAGGTCTGTCCATAAAGTATCGTACCTTTTTTTTTTTTTAACTATATGGATTTGATTCATATGTTTTCACGTCAGACAAGCTTGAACCCTTGTGCGCATGCGTGAGTTTTTCCACGCCTGTCGGTGACGTCATTCGCCTGTGAGCACGCCTTGTGGAAGGAGTGGTCCCGCCTCGTCGTCGGATTTTCATTGTCTGGAAATGGTGTAATGATTTGGGGTTTTTTTCCATCAGAATTTTTTCAGAAGTTGTTAGAGACTGGCACCTGGAAACTATTCGAAAAATGTATCTGGCTTTCGGTGAAAATTTTACGGGCTTCACAGAGAATAAGGTCTGGTAGTACAGCTTTAAGGACCCCTTTAAGGACGCTCAGCGCGCCGCGCTCAGCGCGCCGCGCTCCGAGCTGCGACGACACGGCACAAGCCATCGGACCATTTCTGAGCTGATGGCTCTGTGGATACGACACCGTTGTGTGCTCTTTCTCTGGTTATCACAAGAGCTGGACATCAGCCATTTTTGAGCTGGACATCAGCCATTTTCTGGCAGATTTCACTTTTAACAAGATTTTGTCATGGAAAGCCGCGCGGAGGCTTTGCGCATCACAACCGATTCGCTTTGGAAGCGAGACAAAGGAACACCTCCGTTTCTGCAAAATCTCTTGTTAAAAGTGAAATCTGCCAGAAAATGGCTGATGTCCAGCTCTTGTGATAACCAGAGAAAGAGCATACGACGGTCTCGTATCCACAGAGCCGTCAGCTCAGAAATGGTCCGGTGGCTTGTGCCGTGTCGTCGCAGCTCGGAGCGCGGCGCGCTGAGCGTCCTTAAAGGGGTCCTTAAAGCTGTACTAACAGACCTTATTCTCTATGAAGCCTGTAAAATTTTCACCGAAAGCCAGATACATTTTTCGAATAGTTTCCAGGTGCCAGTCTCTAACAGCTTCTGAAAAAATTCTGATGGAAAAAACCCCAAATCATTCCGCCATTTCCAGACAATGAAAATCCGACGATGGGGCGGGACCACCCCTTCCACAAGGCGTGCTCACAGGCGAATGACGTCATCGACAGGCGTGGAAAAACTCACGCATGCGCACAAGGGTTCAAGCTTGTCTGACGTGAAAACATAGGAATCAAATCCACATAGTTTAAAAAAAATAAATAAAAAGGTATGATACTTTATGGACAGACCTCGTATTTATTATATGGCTGCGATGCTGCACGTGCTCTGATTTGCTGATTTACCATGACAATCGGTCCGGAACACGTATCACATTTGTTGCAAACCAGAAAGCTAAAAACACGATTAGAAAAACCAAGTCGGACATAAACATACTCCATAAAAATCTAAACAGCATAAAAAAAAACACACACAGATTGAAAGCTTACCAGCTAACAACCGGACCATCTGTTAACAAGTTCTTCATGGAGGTGAAGCGACTAGGTCTGACTACGAGCCGTCAGCAGCTTTCATATTCAGGCGCAAACCATAAGTTTGCGTGTTTAAACGAATGAAGCACCATGCAGTGGCGCAAAGCTCCCTCTATGGTAGATGGAGGCACAAACCAGAAATGTCACAAAACAATAAGGAAATGGCACAAAAAAATCTGCCCAGGGATGGAAAAAGCCACAAACCGATGATAGATGAAGGCGCAAACCAGAAATGACATGGTGAGAGGCTGAAGAGCTTCGCTCGTTCATGTCTGTGACATATACATTTTTATATATAATAGCCATATAAAATAAACAAATTACTAAACCTGTTTTCTCGGTCTGTACGGGAATATCAGACCTCTGTGTGTTTTCAATCAATCAATCAATCAATTTTTTTATATAGCGCCAAATCACAACAAACAGTTGCCCCAAGGCGCTTTATATTGTAAGGCAAGGCCATACAATAATTATGTAAAACCCCAACGGTCAAAACGACCCCCTGTGAGCAAGCACTTGGCTACAGTGGGAAGGAAAAACTCCCTTTTAACAGGAAGAAACCTCCAGCAGAACCAGGCTCAGGGAGGGGCAGTCTTCTGCTGGGACTGGTTGGGGCTGAGGGAGAGAACCAGGAAAAAGACATGCTGTGGAGGGGAGCAGAGATCGATCACTAATGATTAAATGCAGAGTGGTGCATACAGAGCAAAAAGAGAAAGAAACAGTGCATCATGGGAACCCCCCAGCAGTCTACGTCTATAGCAGCATAACTAAGGGATGGTTCAGGGTCACCTGATCCAGCCCTAACTATAAGCTTTAGCAAAAAGGAAAGTTTTAAGCCTAATCTTAAAAGTAGAGAGGGTGTCTGTCTCCCTGATCTGAATTGGGAGCTGGTTCCACAGGAGAGGAGCCTGAAAGCTGAAGGCTCTGCCTCCCATTCTACTCTTACAAACCCTAGGAACTACAAGTAAGCCTGCAGTCTGAGAGCGAAGCGCTCTATTGGGGTGATATGGTACTACGAGGTCCCTAAGATAAGATGGGACCTGATTATTCAAAACCTTATAAGTAAGATGAAGAATTTTAAATTCTATTCTAGAATTAACAGGAAGCCAATGAAGAGAGGCCAATATGGGTGAGATATGCTCTCTCCTTCTAGTCCCCATCAGTACTCTAGCTGCAGCATTTTGAATTAACTGAAGGCTTTTTAGGGAACTTTTAGGACAACCTGATAATAATGAATTACAATAGTCCAGCCTAGAGGAAATAAATGCATGAATTAGTTTTTCAGCATCACTCTGAGACAAGACCTTTCTGATTTTAGAGATATTGCGTAAATGCAAAAAAGCAGTCCTACATATTTGTTTAATATGCGCTTTGAATGACATATCCTGATCAAAAATGACTCCAAGATTTCTCACAGTATTACTAGAGGTCAGGGTAATGCCATCCAGAGTAAGGATCTGGTTAGACACCATGTTTCTAAGATTTGTGGGGCCAAGTACAATAACTTCAGTTTTATCTGAGTTTAAAAGCAGGAAATTAGAGGTCATCCATGTCTTTATGTCTGTAAGACAATCCTGCAGTTTAGCTAATTGGTGTGTGTCCTCTGGCTTCATGGATAGATGAAGCTGGGTATCATCTGCGTAACAATGAAAATTTAAGCAATACCGTCTAATAATACTGCCTAAGGGAAGCATGTATAAAGTGAATAAAATTGGTCCTAGCACAGAACCTTGTGGAACTCCATAATTAACTTTAGTCTGTGAAGAAGATTCCCCATTTACATGAACAAATTGTAATCTATTAGACAAATATGATTCAAACCACTGCAGCGCAGTGCCTTTAATACCTATGGCATGCTCTAATCTCTGTAATAAAATTTTATGGTCAACAGTATCAAAAGCAGCACTGAGGTCTAACAGAACAAGCACAGAGATGAGTCCACTGTCCGAGGCCATAAGAAGATCATTTGTAACCTTCACTAATGCTGTTTCTGTACTATGATGAATTCTAAAACCTGACTGAAACTCTTCAAATAGACCATTCCTCTGCAGATTATCAGTTAGCTGTTTTACAACTACCCTTTCAAGAATTTTTGAGAGAAAAGGAAGGTTGGAGATTGGCCTATAATTAGCTAAGATAGCTGGGTCAAGTGATGGCTTTTTAAGTAATGGTTTAATTACTGCCACCTTAAAAGCCTGTGGTACATAGCCAACTAACAAAGATAGATTGATCATATTTAAGATCGAAGCATTAAATAATGGTAGGGCTTCCTTGAGCAGCCTGGTAGGAATGGGGTCTAATAAACATGTTGATGGTTTGGATGAAGTAACTAATGAAAATAACTCAGACAGAACAATCGGAGAGAAAGAGTCTAACCAAATACCGGCATCACTGAAAGCAGCCAAAGATAACGATACGTCTTTGGGATGGTTATGAGTAATTTTTTCTCTAATAGTTAAAATTTTGTTAGCAAAGAAAGTCATGAAGTCATTACTAGTTAAAGTTAATGGAATACTCAGCTCATTATATTTTTGCATTATATTTTGCAGTCAGCACCTTGGTCTGATATTTTCCCGTACAGACCTTTCAGTTAATAATCCTTTATTATTATAATATGGCTGCGATGCTATGCACGCTCTGATTGGCTGATTACCGGCTGGATATTTTCCCATATCAGGACCGGTTTCCATGACAATTGGTCCGAACGCGTATTTTCTTTACAAACCAGGAAGATAAAAATGCACATGAACGTACTCCATAAATGTGTAAACAGGATCTGAAAAAACACACAGATTGAAAGTTTACCAGCTAACGACCGGACCATCTGTTAGCAAGTTCCTGCTCTGCTCCGGTGTTCTGTCGGGACACCGGCCATTAGCTCGGAGGTGAGCTGAGAGGAGCCGCTGCTCCTCTCAGCTCTGTTTGAGGTGTGGCTCCATCCAGAGATGGGATTGTTGTCTTCTTCTGCAAACCTCCCGTCCTGTGCAATAATCCACAGTCTGGTTCGTGTTGAGGTTCATGGACGCCCAGAATTTCCTATATATTTGTATTGTCAATTGTGTCTGTAGCATGGCCCAAGCAGAGGGTCACCCCTTTGAGTCTGGTCTGCTTGAGGTTTCTTCCTCAGATCATCAGAGGGAGTTTTTCCTTACGTCGCCTGTGTGCTTGCTGTAAGGATTGGTAAGGTTAGAGCTCACTTGTGTGAAGCGCCTTGAGGCAGCTTTGTTGTGATTTGGAGTTATATAAATGAAAAAAAAACTGAATAAATAGTTTGCTCCACATCTCACATATTGCAGATTTGTTGGATATTTGATTTTAACATTGAAAAGCCCTTAGCTTGTCACATGATGCTTTATTCACCATAATTAATTTGTATTTCCCTTCTTGTCTGTACCTCCAGGGCTGAGCTCCATCACAGAGACTAGCTGTTATGACGTTGCTGTATTTGGAGGCAAGGCTGTCAGGTTGGTGAGGTTGCATGTGAAGCTCCAGGATGGAGACAGTCTGCATTTGGAGAGCATGGGTCCCATCATGGAGCTACATAACTGGATCCTGGAAGTCCGTTGGCTCGCTGGAGACGGATGCCGGCTTCTGTGTGTGGCTGTAGCCCACAATAGTGCCATCCTGCTGGACACCATCACAGGAGAAGCCCTGAGTCAGTGCTCCTGTCTGGAGGGGTGCCTGCTGTACTCTGCCCTCCTTCTCGTAGATGAAACATGGGCGGATACTGTTGTGGTTGGAGGGACTGTTTTTAACCAGCTGGTCCTCTGGAAGCCTGGAGAAAGTAGGAATCCTGATTGTAAAGCTCCTGTGGAGAGGCGTCTGCTGGGACACAGCGGTGTGATCTTCAGTATCTCTTACCTCCATGAGAAAGGATGGCTAGCATCTGCTTCAGATGACCGCAGTGTAAGGGTATGGGGCGTTGGTGCTGTGGGGGGCCCTGGCGGCATATGTGGGGACCTGAACCCAACCTGCCTACGGGTCTTATATGGACACCAGGCACGGGTGTTCTCGGTGCGTCTCTCTGCAGCCAAAGTGTTTAGTGCCGGAGAAGATGGGGCCTGTTTAGTCTGGGACTGGGCTGAAGGTGGGAAGGTGGTCCGGATGTTGAAGGGACACAGAGCAGGAGGGGTTCGGGCATTGGCAGTGAGTGAGGGTACAAGAGATAATGAAGCTGGAAGGAGGTGGGTGGCTACAGGTGGAGCAGATGGTGGCGTGAGGCTGTGGAGGGTGGAAGGAAGTGAGGAGAGAAAGGAGGAAGCAGCAGGTGAGAAGTTAACTGACCTGAAGTTTCCTGGCCAGGGCCTCCCTAAGGTGGTGTGTGTCGCTGAGGCAAATGGTACAAATGGAAGTTGGAGCCAGAGTACCTTTGTAGTCTGCACTGATCAAGGAATGGTCTACAAATACAGCGACGGCCACTGGGAGAAGATGTGGGAGGGATCTGGTGAGTTTCATTCTTACTGCGTGATGGAAACAATAACCGTCAGGACAAAAAACTCTGCGAGTGCAGTTCAGCTGTGCGCTGTGGGGAACTTGAGCGGCTCTGTCCAGGTCTTCCCCCTCTCTCAGCCTCAATGTGGGATTCGTCTCACAGGTGGTTCCAAGAAGATCCACAGCCTTATATGGCAAAAGGGTGAACAAAGTGCCGGTCAGGTAGCGTTTCTACTTGCATCAGGAGCTGAGGGGCTCGTTTATCGCTGGTGTGTAGAAGTCACAATGAAAGAAAGCGGCTCTTTGTCTCTTTGTGAATGTGCCCTTCCTTCTTTCCTTCTTCCCCCCTGTGCGAAATGCTGGCTGACTGCTGCTTTGCGCCTCTACTCCAAAACTCAGGGGGCGCTGTGGGTGTGCGGGGACAGGAGGGGCTCTCTGCTTTTGTTTCAGGACCAAAATAAGCCAGAAGAATCTGGAGGTGTTGATGGCAACAACAGGACAATGGAGGAGAGAATAAGAGTAGTAAAGCTGGAGCCACTCAGTTGCCTGTTTGGGGTGCACGGAAAACAGGGTGTAACATCAGTGTGTGACCACCAGGGAGTGCTGTACAGCAGCGGCAGAGACGGTTGTGTGAGGGTTTTCAGAGTGCATGTAACGGAGAAGAACGGCGAAAGGCTTCAGCTAGAAGTTCTGCGAGTCCAGAGGGCCTGCAAGGGTATGGAGTGGCTGGAAAGGGTTTTGATTCTGGAAGCTGAAATTCCAAAGCAGGAAGACGACGAGGAGGAGGTGTGTGGGAGCCATTCCGAGACAGATCCAGAGGAAGAAGAATCAAATGAGGGCTGCAGAGGAGACACCAAGGCACAAGAAGCCAGGTTTGCCATTGTTGGGTTTCATGCTGACCGCTTTGTAGTGTGGGACCCAGTGAGGCAGGAGCGACTGCTAGCCGTGCCGTGCGGTGGGGGACACCGCTCCTGGGCTCTCTGGCCCCCCTGTAAAGGGGTATGGCCTGGGTATGCAGCACTGATCTTTATAAAACAGGGGACCGTCCTCACTTCTCAGCCTCCTAGAGAGGCACCAGACTGGGTTGAGAAAGCAGCAAAGACCGGTGGGTGGACCCTGAAAGAAGGCATCCATGGGAGGGGCATCGGGTGCGTCTGCAGACTGGGGAGAATGCGAGGAACTGAGACTGAGAACCAGACAGACAGTGCTTTGAATACGTCAGAATTTAAGGCATGGAAATGGTTCAGAGAGGAAGGGAAGGAGGGGTACTGGGAGGTAGTGGTGACGGGAGGAGACGACACCAGTTTAACGGTTCTGTGTGTGCAGCCGGAGACAGGAGCCGTGAAGGTTCTCTCGGTCATTACAGACCACATCTCCAGCATCCGGACGGTAACAGCAGTAAGTCCTATTGATCAAAGTCGAGCAGTCATGGGGACAGAGTCTCTGTCAGCTTTACTCCTCTCAGCCGGTGGGCGGGCTCAGATGCAGTGTTACCGGCTGTTGATTGGCTGGGACAGAAGGAGGCTGGTTCCTACATGTCAGGTGATCCAGGTGGCCAGTCACCGACTGGACGAACACTGGGAGAGGAGACGGAACCGACATAAGATGGTGAAAATGGACCCAGAAACCAGGCAGGTCTCCAGGTTTTTATTGAGGCTACTTTTCACTATTAATGAAGTTATTATTAATCCTGCTGCCCGGTTGTGAGGTCTCATCTAAAATACAGATTTTAAATTAATTAATTCAATTTTAATGAACTTTTGTTCTTAAATTTTAGGTGACCACACAGAAACAGCCACCCTCCCTGCCACCCATCCTCGCATTAACACTGACCTCTTCCTTTTTTTATGCAAAAATTGTCAATGTTCAAATATATTGACGACGTATCCACATAAAAAGATGAATTTAAAGCTTCCCATTTATGTTCTTCTGGCTACTTTGAAAATGCTTTCATCCATTTCTTTTTTCATGTGTGTGCATTTTGTCAGGGATGGTGTCATTATAGCCCCCCCACACACACACTCAGGGCAAACATTCCATTTCTGAACAAACCTGTCCTTTCTTTAATTCATGTTGGTGTCTTTCTCCTCTCTGTCGTGTTCAGGTACATGTCATTGACTATTGTGGATGAACGGACAGACTGCGTTATTGTGGGCGTGGCCTGCAGTGATGGCGCTGTCAGGTTGGTGTCACAGCATCTGAGAAATCACAATGTTCACCAACTTCTTTCTTTTGGGAGAATTTCATTTTCAAACAGATGGCATGATTTTCAGGTAAATTAGATTTTATTTATTTTAATGTCTTTAATGTTTGCTTGATTTATGTTTTGTTGCAGGAGGCTCTGTGTGTGTGTATGTGTGTTTATTATTCATATGCTATTTATCAAATAGAAGTGTTTTTTCTCTCTCTCTTTGTACTTCTCGTATCTTCACCTCTGTCTCTCCTGCAGATTGTTTTCAGTCAGGGACTTTGAGGGTCGAATTGATTTGTTGTGGGAGAATTTTTACCACCAGCGGTGTGTGCTCAGTGTCGCCACCTGCAGCTTGGAGGACAGAAGTGGCAACAGGTGAGACACCATTCATTACAAAAGCCAGCAAGATTACGTTTTATCTGCTCCTTGGCTGTAAACTGTATTAATAGTAATTAATAGCAATGAATACTTTAATTTGATTTACAGAAGAAGGTGGTGGAAAGAATGTCAGAAGGCAGAAAACACTTGTGTATATTTTTGAAGATATTCAGAATTGTGTATTTGAAAGCCAGTGTGCAATTTGACATCTTCCATAGAATCTCCTGATGTCAGTGTGCGAATGGGATGAGAATTGTAAGTTGCTTCAATAAAAAAGATCTGTCTGGAGATTCTTTGAAACAGATGCATTTTAAAATTACAAGCTGAAAGCCATGTAATAAATCTTTTGCACTTTGGCCCTTAAAACATCTGGTGTAAGTGTAAAACAAAATACAAAGACAAAACAAGTCAAAATGTCATCAGTAAAGAAGCTTTTTGAAAAAGATTTGTGCAAATCAACCAGTTTGTCTTTTTGATGAAGGAGGGTTGTGCTGTAGTTTGATGATCTTGCTGTTTTTGTGTGTGGGGAGCATGCCCTATCGATATCACACTCCCACCCGTAAACAAGACTCAGAGATAGTTAAACTCCTTCGCTTGGGGCAAAAACTTTCACCAATTCATAGGGGACAGTGCACTCTTTTCTGACAGAGGACCATGGTTTCAGATTTGAAGGTGTTTTAAAAACCTGTAGCCTTTTTCCTGTATTCTGAGGCAATCTTTGAAGGTAAATACTGAGTTTCTGTTCATCATTTTTAATATGCAGTTTTTATTTTAAACACTGGGAATCTTCTCACACTGGATTGGTGACCTCTCCTCATGAAACGCTCCTCTTTCCTGTGGAGTGCCACATGGTTCTATTCTTGACCCTATTCCATTTTTATTGTACGTGTTGGCTTTAGGGTCAATCATAGTGAAGCACAATGTGGCTTTTCATTGTTACGCAGATGATCTGCAAATCTATCTGCCTGTGAGGACTATTGGAAGAGATGCTTTGTCTTCATTGTTTGATTGTATTCATGATGTAAAGCAGTGGCTTTGGTGTTCTGGCTAATTATCTTAAACCAGCGAGAAACCAAGAGTTTGGGAGTGACATCTGACAGCTGTTTGAGGTTTGATCAACAGAATTCTATTGTCAAAGCAAGTTTTTGTTTTTTTCTTTTCAGCTACACCTTCTGGTTAAAGTAAAGCACTTCCTCAGTAAATGGTAAATGTTCTGCATTTATATAGCGCTTTTTCATCTGCATCAGACACTCAAAGCGCTTTACAATTATGCCTCACATTCACCCATTCACACAAACACACTCACACACCAATGTCAGGGTGCTGCCATGCAAGGCACTCACTACACACTGGGAGCAACTTGGGGATTAAGGACCTTGCCCAAGGGCTCTTAATGATTTTCTGGTCATGCTGGGGTTTGAACCAAGGATCCTCTGGTCTGAAACTCAACGCTTAACCACTAGACCATCACCTCTTCTCAGTAGGCCTGATCTTGAGACAGTCATTCATGCTTTTATCTTTTATCTTCTCTTGCACACCTTCAACTTGTGCAAAATGCTGCTGCTTGTCTTCTAACAAACACGTCAAGAAGTGAACATATTACACGTGTGCTTTACTCATTCCACTGGCTTCCAGTTCCTTACAGAATCAAGTTTAATGTTTGTTTTTAAAGCCGTAATTGCCTTGACCCGTCTTACTTGTCTGAAATTTGAACTCTCTGTACTTACACTAGGACATTGTGGTCATCTGGTCAACATTTATTAGAAGTCCTGAGATTAGAATATAAACTTTAGGGTGATTGTGCTTTTGGGGTAGCTGACGGCAGACTGTCAAACAAGTTGCCTCTTGACTTTTGCACTATTTTTGACTGAGCACTTTTTAAATCAAAGCTCCAAACTTATTTAAACTATCTTTTGATCCAGTGTGGTGCTGTGACATGTTTTGCTTTTATATGCTGTTTTTTTTTATTTTTTTATTCTGTTTTATGTTTTGCTTTTATTCTCATGAAGTTTATTCCTTGATTTTACTGTAAAGCACTTTGGACACCGTTTGGCGGCCATTAAGGGCAAAATCAATAAATGTTGGTTGATTGATTGATTCTCATTCTGTATGCAGCAGCATTCATCAATCAGCCTTTGTTCATATGTTATCACACCTTTGGGCTGTGGCTCGGTGGTGGGTGTGTGGGTGGGGTGAAGTTCAAACCCCTTCTAGATCTGTCCCTGGTGGTTGAAGTTGCATGTCATTCGAAATGATCTTCTATTAATTTATTTGTGGTCTGGTGGCCACTGAAGCCACAGTTGCTCGTTTGGTTGATGCATATTGTAGTCCAGGAGCCAGCGTGGTGAAGCTGGAATTGTGAATAAAAGTTTTTATTTTTTCATTTTTATTTTATTTTTTTTCCTCTGCTGATTTTGATGATGTCCTCTTCAAGAATCTGAGTGATGGCCCACTCCCACTATTGGGGAATTCAGATATTAACCCTTTGATGTCTACATGCATCATTTTTGAGTCATATTCTTTTTTTATGGAATTATTCCCCACTGAATGGACATACTTCATTTTTTTCTGAATGCAAATTGACCGCTGTGCATCTTTGAGTAATGAATATGGCTAATTATTCCAGTGGGATGACAGAATGTACTACTTTAACCCTTTGTTTTCACCACCGACAACAACAAATGCTTTCTTTCCTAAAGGTCAGGAAATTTCATTTCGTATTGATATTCTTGACGTTTTCTATCAATAATCCAAAGTGTTGTGAAATTAACCCTTTTTCTCTAGAGCGATACTGAATTTTCAACACCTCTTACCATCGTTTGACAACTTGTGGCTTGCAAAAGTATTTGGCCTCTTGGTATTTCATGCATTTTAATTTGTTTATGCCATTTCAAATACAAAAAGCAAATCAGGCTTCTCAATATAAAAATATCTAAAATTATCTTCCTGGATTTTCTTAAAAAGACCTGAAAGTTCAGCTACAATTTGCCAGGTGGTCCATCTGAGATGCAAGCCTAGATTTGATGTTTGGGTGAAAGAAAACCCTCCTCTGTACCACTTCATCATGAAGCTGTATAACTGGGGATACAAAATGCAAAACATGCACTATGCACAATTTCTCCAGTTACAGCCAGAGAAGCCTATAACTTCTGGGTTGTCTGGGTGTCTTGGTGGCTTTCCTCACTCTTCTCCTTGCACAGTCACTCAGTTTTTGAGAACTACTCCACACAGATTTACCATAGAGTGCCAAACCGTTTGTATTTCTTCATAACTGATGTAAATAAAGTTCAAGACATATTCAGTAACTTAGAAATGTGCATGTATCCATCCCCTGACTTGTCTGAAGAAAACTGGCAATAAAATTGATTATTTACAACTATACCAAAGGGTCCCATTTTCTTATGCAACCCATCAACTTGGCTTTTATATTTTTAATTAATTTATATCAAGTTGTAGAGATTTGCTTTCAGTTTGAGTTTTAGGAAGATAATTTTATACATTTTTATATTGAAATGCCTGATTTGTTGTTAATTAGTTCACTAACAGTAAGTTGTGCATTTCAGTTTGAGTAGTGAGAACTGTGTCCAATCATTAATATCAAACAAACTGAATTGAATGTGTAAGTACACATCTACTATGAATCTATGTGGTATCATAATTTGACCCAGTCTATAATACTAGTAAAACAGATGACAGAAAGAAGCCAAACACTATGTGAATTCCACTCACTAAGTGCAGCGCTGATCTCTTTTTGTGGGGTCTCCTATTATGGAAATAAGATCATTTTTGAAGAATCCTGTTCTTGCTTTAAAATAACTGATCCTTTTGATACTCACTAATCCTTCTAAGTGGAATCATTTGATGGTCCCGTCAAAAAAATTAAAAACCATGTCATACAGTTGTCCTAAGCGTCATTCACTTTTTCCAGGCGCATCTTTTATGTCTTGAGAGCAAGCCATGGATGACGATGCCTTGGAGCCTTGTCATGGACCATTTTCTTCAACTTCCACCAAAGATTTTCAATTGGATTAAGATCCGGACTATTTGCAGGCCATGACATTAACCCTATGTGTCTTTTTGCAAGGAATGTTTTCACAGTTTTTGCTCTATGGCAAGATGCATTATCATCTTGAAAAATGATTTCATCATCCCCAAACATCCTTTCAGTTGATGGGATAAGAAAAGTGTCCCAAATATCAATGTAAACTTGTGCATTTATTGATGATGTAATGACAGCCATCTCCCCAGTGCCTTTACCTGACATGCAGCCCCATATCATCAATGACTGGAAATTTACATGTTCTCTTCAGGCAGTCATCTTTATAAATCTCATTGGAACGACACCAAACAAAAGTTCCAGCATCATCACCTTGCCCAATGCAGATTCGAGATTCATCACTGAATATGACTTTCATCCAGTCATCCACAGTCCACGATTGCTTTTCCTTAGCCCATTGTAACCTTGTTTTTTCTGTTTAGGTGTTAATGATGGCTTTCGTTTAGCTTTTCTGTATGTAAATCCCATTTCCTTTAGGCGGTTTCTTACAGTTCGGTCACAGACGTTGACTCCAGTTTCCTCCCATTCATTCCTAATTTGTTTTGTTGTGCATTTTCGATTTTTGAGATATATTGCTTTAAGTTTTCTGTCTTGACGCTTTGATGTCTTCCTTGGTCTACCAGTATGTTTGCCTTTAACAACCTTCCCATGTTGTTTGTATTTGGTCCAGAGTTTAGACACAGCTGACTGTAAACAACCAACATCTTTTGCAACATTGCCTGATGATTTACCCTTTTAAGAGTTTGATAATCCTCTCCTTTGTTTCAATTGATATCTCTCGTGTTGGAGCCATGATTCATGTCAGTCCACTTGGTGCAACAGCTCTCCAAGGTGTGATCACTCCTTTTTAGATGCAGACTAATGAGCAGATCTGATTTGATGCAGGTGTTAGTTTTGGGGATGAAAATTTACAGGGTGATTCCATAATTTATTCCTCAGAATTGAGTAAGTCCATATTTTTTTCCCCTCTGCTTGGTCAAAAAAGTAACCGTTACTGACTGCCACAATTATTTTACTGATTTCTTATAGTGTTTCTTAAAGCCAGAAAGTTGCCATTTGAAATGACTTTAGTTTTGTTGTCATGTCTGTGATCTGCTTTTTTTTTTTTTCTACAAAATTAAACAACTGAATGAACATCCTCCAAGGCCAGTGATTCCATAATTATTGCCAGGGGTTGTATGTCTGAGACAAGGCTGCATGCTTGGGGTAAGAAAAACAGAAAAGGTAATTTTTCTTTGCCCAAACTCTGCACTTTGCCACCTACAACACAGACAGTTAATGAAAACACAAAGTGGTCACACTTCCAAGCAACGCTTTGAATAAATTTAGAGTTGAGTGACCCACCGACCCTGATTGCTGAGGACTTGGCTGGAAAAAGGACATGGCGAATAAAGCCCTCATTCCCGTTACTACACTTGAAGGTGTCAGATGTGCTCCAGACTACATTTTGAGCCTGATTTGCTGTGGTTGCAAGAGCAAGAACCCTTGCAGTTCTACAATTTGCACCTGCAGATCCCATGGGACACATTGCACCGTATTTTGTGCATGCTATAGCATTGGATGCATTCACCTGTAAATGCTTCCATTAGAGACTAACGAGATGTTTGTTTTTAAAACACATACAATACTCAATATGGGGATTTGTTTCCAAACCCATTCAAAGTGGATTTTTAAAATAAAATAAATGTGATGAACTGAGGAAGGGATTAATGTCTAAATTTCCCCAAAAGTGGCCGCTGGCCATCACTCAGATCATCGAAGAGCTTACTGACAGGCCCAGGTTCACACAAAAATCCTTGTTTGGCTCCCAGACTATGGATGTTTTCGTTTCATTAAAGTTTCTTGTCCCTGACTGGTGACGTGGTACTTGTGGATCCTGGTGAACACAGACTCCAGTTTGACCGATGTGTTTCACTTTGGAGCAAGTGCACAAATCATACAGCTGGTGACATTAATCTTCCTCTTTCTGTCCCCCCCATGTCAGATGCTCGCTGCTCTTCAGTGCTGCTACAGACGGTCACATTGCAGCGTGGGATTTGACCCCCCCTCCTCCCTCTCTGACCAGCAGTTCAAGTGATTTTTCCACCGCCTCAGGTCCCTGCCTCAGCATTCCCGCCCACCAGAGCGGCGTCAACACTTTGGCTGTTTGGCCAGAGACAGTCGAACAACAAGAGGGCGGTTGCCTAGTAACCGTTGCTAGTGGAGGGGATGACGGACAGTTGACGGTGTCCTCCATTAGGGTGCAGCGCCAACAACACAAAAACCCTGAAGACAACAGGGGGTCGTGTCATATTTCTGTACAAACTCAAACCCCGCTTTGCCTTCACCTCATGTCGCAGTGTCGCATCCCATCAGCCCATGCTGCCGCTCTGACCAGCCTGAAGCGTCTCTGCCCGGACCTGCTCGTGTCCACCTCTCCAGATCAAAGAGTCTGCCTTTGGAGGCTCAACAGTACAGCGGTCACCCACACAGGGGCGCTGTGCTCCCATGTAGCAGATGCTGCAGGACTGGCAGTGTGGGAGGGGCCAGAGAGACAGCAGGAGGAGGAGGAGGCTGAAGTTTGGGGAGGAGCAGGGAGTCGGAGGGGATTAGAGACAGAGCGTGAGACAGCTGACGAGACGGAACCTGCTGGAGACACAAGTGAGACAGGTGACCCAGTTAGCCTGAGTGGTGATAGAAAGGGAGGCGAGCGAGAAAATCAGACACGGAGGGTTTCGAACACCGAGACGATTTTGAGGAGTTCCTGCGAGAGCAGAAAAAAGACAAATCAGACACGATGGGTTCTAGTCTCTGGACAAGGCTTCCAGCTAATACGAGTCCCAAATGCAGAGACGATAAAGGAGTCGAAGTGACTTTCCAGGAAGAACCAAAATAAAAGTTAGGGGAAAGAAAAAGCATTCCTAGCTTCTTTAAACTTTTAGAATTTATACTCTGAACTGTCATAACCTAAATTACATAAAAACACACGCAAAATAAGTACTCAGCGTCT
The DNA here is from genome assembly GCF_902500255.1 of Thalassophryne amazonica. Taxonomy (NCBI): domain Eukaryota; kingdom Metazoa; phylum Chordata; class Actinopteri; order Batrachoidiformes; family Batrachoididae; genus Thalassophryne; species Thalassophryne amazonica. Next base: position 11,860,838 of record NC_047108.1, read on the forward strand.
TTCTGATGAATTATCGCTTTTACAGCCAGCTGGATTTACATATGGACTTAAGTGTCAGCCAGCAGCCTTTTTTTTAAGCTGTGACTGGTGAAATAATCAGCAAAGATTTATTAGTTACTCTCATTCTCCTCATTCAGATCTTCTTTTTTTATGGCAGTTGACATCCAGCTACATGGTGCGTTACTTCCACCGCCTGCTCCCGAGTGTGGATCAGACAGTACCTCATTTAGATCTGTATACAGGAGCAGGTTGTCATGTGTACATGGTGCCATCTTGTGTCTGTAGATGATAATGCAGGATGTTTTTCATATAAATGGCTTTGAAATAGACCAACTAAACAAGAAAAGTGTGACCTATAGTCCAGAAAATACAGCACTAACAAAGCAAATTAATGGACCAGTCTGTGTTTTATGTTGTCATCATGTTAAAAGTTTCCAACGTGGCCCAAAGCAGAAGGTTCTTTCATCCTCGCCTGTATCGATCAGAACCCAAAGTTGGACATCTGAATGTGCTCTAGTATTTGTGGAGTTAATTACAGAAATGTTGTGGATCCACTTGCTCACTGATTCTGTTAATCCTGTTCATGCTGTGCTAATCAGCACACACCTGCTGTGTGAAGCTGTATTTCCTGCACGGTTGTCTCAAAGCCGTGTGGAAATTATCTGTGACGAGCTGTTTGAGGAGGATTCAGACTTGGTTGGAGGAGGTTCGGGGTTCCGGCAGGTCAAAGGTGAAGACTTGTAACCGTGCACGCTCTCACACTGTGAAATGCTAATGTGATGCTGTCCAGTCGTCAGACGCTAATGCTGCGAAAGTGGCAGCTGCATGAGGGTCTTTGCACGAGTATTTGCATATTTTGTGGGCGCGTGTGTGTGTTCATATGCAAATAATGTCAGATGAAGTGTGAGATGGCGAGCAGCGTTTTTCACCTGCAACATTTTGAATGTCAGCTGTGCATGCACGTGGCGTTTCACATGCACCTGCCTGGAATTGAAATGGAAATCAGATAAAGGGCTCCTCTGTGTGCGTGCACGCACAAATGATGATCTGCTGATGGCAGTCAAATAATATAGTGTCTGTGTGTGGGTGGAGGGCCCGGTGAGGGTCAGAGCTCATGAAGGAGCCACGTGCACACACCTATGAATATTTTAGCCTTGTCTCATGTTGCCTTTTGTTGAGCGCCGTCTCACCTCCTGCCAGTCAGAAGAGGAGGAGGAAGAAGTGGGTGAAGTATCATGAAAACTACAGCATCGTGCGCGTAAAGTGCAAACTAGTTTCCAATTCCACAAATTTTACCTTGTAAAAATTTTTCAAGGTGAAAGTCCTGTTAGAAGTGACTTTTCCTAAGCTAAATTACAAAATGTAGATTAAAGGGCTTTCCAGGGTTAAAATCAAATGTCCGCTAAATCCACAGTAAGGATCTGATGCAGATCAAACTTAGTCTGCTCATTGAGAGTGCCAGTTTGTACCTTATTGTCATAAATTACAGTGATTGAGGCACGTTTGAGCTATAATGTAAAATGTACATCAAATGGACTTTTCAATATTAAATTCAAATGTCCACAAAATCCATAGTCCAGATCAGGTCCAGATCAAACTTTGTTAGGTGACTGCACCTCACTTTCAAATATGAGAGCGATTGGGGCATGTTTGATTAAGATATAATGTTAAATATACATTAAATGGGTTTTTTAAATGTTGAATTTAATGGCCACAAAATCTGTAATCTGGATCAGATCCAGATCAATCTTTTCAGTCGATAAAGGATACCATCCAACTTAACAATATGAAAGATATTTGATCTTTTTTGACAGTTATGAATTTTTGAAAAATTGTTCAATGTAAAAGGACAGGGATTTTTCCAGACTTAAAATTAAAATCAGTTCTTCCCTATCATGACATGAATCCTCTGTAAAAGATTTCATAACAATATATAAAAAATTTGGGTTACAGGCTGTTTATAAACCAATAAACAGGTGAACATATTACCTGTTGTTATTTCATTGATGGAGGTAATAACAAGCAGAAGGTTAAAACTTGTGTTCTGCTGCATCTCTTTGTAAAATGCCTCCAAAAACCACCAGTAATATATGTTGTTGTACATGGGACATTTTTAGATCATTTTGAGATAAATTGTTCGCAGGCAGGGCTGTCATTTTCTGCAGAGGGTGTGTGTGTGTGTGTGTGTGTGTGTGTTGTGGGGGGTAATGGTGGGGAGGAGACGGCACCTGTTTCACAGACGCAGAAGTAAATGCAGGAAGAGGAGGGATGAAGAAACGAAGAAGAAGAAACTTCTGTCATCGTCTGTTTGTTCTGGTCACACTGCAGAAGAGCCGGAGGCACGTGAAGGATGGAGAATCACACCTCTGCTGTCCTCACAGGTACTCTCTCACACTTCTAATGTCACAGTAAAAGTGTTTTTCTTTAGAGTGACACACTAAACTTTGGGCTTTTGCTTTGTGACATCACACTTTAATATAGATTACATTAACTCAACGAGGATATGCAAGAAAAAAAATTGGCCAATAGTCAGCGTGGACTCGACGCGTCTGGCGACGGTGTGCATCGTCTAATCCCGTCATTGGAGATGCGTTTATCAAGTCCATTCAATGTTTTCGATGGTACAACGAGGCTGGAACTCAAAGCCACTGAACCCTTTGGGGACGGTCTGTAGCAGCAGTCGGGTCTCTGCTCCATACTGCAGCACAGACAGAATAGAGGTGCTGTAGAGTCAGAGCGCCACCTAGCGGCTGGTGGCTTCCAGACAGACCTCATGGCCTCTGTGGCCAGGACGAAAAGATAGTTTACATCGGTCAAGATTTCACCAGATCAATGCTGAAGCATGTTGTGGGATTGATTCCCACCTGTGGCCTTTCTGTGCCGTGTTTGCACGGGTTTCCTCCCGGTGCTCTGGCTTCATCCCACATCCAAAGACATGCAGGTTAGGTGGATTGGAAACTTTAAAATTGACTGTAGGTCTATACGAGGTCTGTTAGAAAAGTATCGGACCTTTTTATTTTTTGCAAAAACCATATGGATTTGAATCACGTGTGATTGCATCAGCCAAGCTTGAACCTTCGTGCGCATGCGTGAGTTTTTTCATGCCTGTCGGTTGCGTCATTCGCCTGTGAGCAGGCTTTGTGTGAGCAGTGGTCCACCCCTCTCGTCGGATTTTTATTGCAAATAAATGTCTGAACGATTTGGAGCTTTGCTGCATCAATTTTTTCCAGAAACTGTGAGAGACCTCCAGGTGGACACCATTTGGAAATTTCAGATGGCTTTCACGGACCATTTTATGGGGATTACACAGATTAAGGAGTGCTCCAGACGGTTTAAAGACTGCCCACAGCGTCTGAGAGCGCGGCACACTCCGAGCGCCGATCGACAGGCTGACACCCCGCTGAAACAACCAGATCATTTCCAATGTGAAGGCTTTGTTGATCCGGGACGTCGTCTGACTACCACAAAAAAGGCATAAGGCGTGGACATCAGCACTTTTTCGGCACATTCCACTGTTACAGGAGTTTTTTTCATGGAAAAAGAAGCAGACAGATGCGCCACCGTGCCGCTCATGGCGCGGGACAAAACCACCTCTGTGTTGGTCTCACAGGACGGCTTTGAGATGGCTTTTTAGTCGTGTGACTATCTGAGAAACTGTGCATGAGCTGGACATGCCCCAACATGTCCTGTGAGGCTTCATCACGGTGTTGCTTTGCGCCATGCGGCTCTGCCTCGACACGCGGAATTCCTCCGCTCCTCTTTCCATGACAAAAACTCCTGTAACAGTGGAATGTGCCGTTCATTTCTAAACTGGACACTGTGTTTTATCCAGGACGTCCTCTGACTAGCACAGAAATTGCGGAAGACGTGGACATCAGCACTTTTTCGGCACATTGAGACAGACATGCGGAGGAAATCCACGCGTCCCTGGGTCCCTCCTCTGCACATGTCCAAACGAACTCAATCTCGCCTCTCTGACTTTGTCTCCAATCTGTCCCACCGAAGCTGTCATTCTGATATGTTCATTCCTAATCTTGTTTATTCTCGCCATTCCCAAAGAGAATCGCAACATCCTCAACTCTGTCACCTCCAACTCTGCCTGCTTTCTTTTTGTTCATGTCACCATCTCTAAACCGTACAGTGTAACTGGTCTAATTACTGTCTTGGACCTTTCCCCAGACATTCTTGTGGTCAGGGGACACCACTGCAGCAATCCCAGATATGTCCACCATTGGCCAGACATTGGGACAGAGCTGGAAAGGATGTCCTCTGTCCCTTTGTCTGGCCAATGGTGGACATATCTGGGATTGCTGCAGAAATAATCTCATCTCATGTTTGATGGAAATTAGAAGCAGGTGAGGTTAATATTACATATGACTTACAATAAGATTGTCAGTTTCTTTTATTTCCTAACCCGAGGTCTGGTGCCGACCAAGGATGCCAATGATTGCCTTACTTGTGTGTCTTCAAATATTCCATAAACTGTTCCAGATGTTTGCTGGCCACATAACCACTGAAGAATGTAAGTCAGTTCTTTAAATTATTTGTTTCTGCTTTCAGATCTTTGGATTGATGATGTCACTGCAGCGGCTGCCTTCGATAGGCTCGTCTCGAGAAAAAACAGGTGATTTTCTTGTCTGCATTCTCGGAAGTGACTCGTGGTATGCGTGGCCTCAAACCAGGGACCTTCTCATTGTGTGAGTTATCGTCCACGTCACTGTGCTCAGACCAATAAATAGAATTTACTTAAACTTTACTGGTGACTATTTAGGTAAACATAAGTCAGTGTTGCGGTTTTTCTTTGGAAAAATACCAGCCAAAAACATCCTACGCAAATTCTAAAAAAGTTAAGAAGTCGACATTATCGTCCTGTAACAAAAACTCATATTGATGAAGTGTTGGAAAAACATATTCAAGGGTAACTCCATAATTTTTCAACCTCTGCCTTGTTTTTAAAAAGTTTTAGCATTCAACTTTTCACTCAGGAATAAAATGATTTTTGATAAATCTGCTATTGAGTTAGAACGCTAACACGGTCACAGGCTAAATAGCTGCACAGTATAAGGCTACAGGGCAAACAAAAGCCCTCAAACTGCTTCTTGACACCACCGAATAAGTGAAAATGTAATTAGAAGACATTATTCACAGGAATGAGCCATTCACTGGCAATCAGCTTAGTGCCAAGCTGCACTACCAAAACATAAGCAGGGTAAGGTAGGACGCTAACTGCATAATCATACATTTTAAAAAGCATCTTTACATTTAATAAGATAAAGGTGCACACATTGTACACCCATCGGGATCCTCCCCAAGCTACCAGAAGCCACTACTCACATTTTCACCGATTTATTGGCAACAAGAAGCGGTTTGCTGTCAAGTTTTTATTTTAGGCTTATATTGTGTAGCTGTTTAGCACATGTTAGCATTTAAATTCAACCCTGGACTAATTAAAACTGTTTTTGTCCTGAGTGAAAAGTTCAATTCTGACACGTCAAAAAATAAGGACCAGGTTGTAAAAGCTTTCAGAGACATATATTTACCATAATAATATTAATTATGGTGAACATTGTTATCTGGAACTTTCATTTTTTTAGATTATTTTCTTTTTTAAGGGTTTTTTGAGCACAATCAATCTGGTTTTGTGAAACCAATGAGTCTCTTTAAGGGCCCCTTCACACATAGTACGAATAAGTACAAATAAGGGTGAATCACAGTAGAACAGCTCTTATGAGTGAACCATGAAAACATCAAGCCGACGGGCAGGCGTGAAAGAACCCGCTGCGGCGGTGTCATCCACGCGACGGTGTTGTGTGAGCAGGAACACATTGTGAGCAACTGAGAAGTGGTGTACCACATCACGCTGCTGATGTGGAGAACAATAAAATAAAAACCAGCTGTATAATTAGTGAATATCACTGGGTTGATATAAATAATAAATAAAGGGACACAATACAGGACCCTGTGGTTAAATAACCCTGGTTAATTAAAAAAATAAATGGCACTCACGGGATTCGAACCTGCAATTTACAAAAGCTGTGATTACCAGACGGAAACATTACCACTGCACTACAATCACTGTCTTGTAACAGGAGCATGAAATGGCTAAAATCAGCAAGCAGATAAACGCATTTGTTAAAGAGAAAAAAGCGCCATGATAACTGACCAAATGGTGTTTGTTACAGCGTATTTCTGCTGATACATGACTGAAAGTGGTGTATTTGTCGCACTGTTGGCTTGTCATATAGTCCTGCGACAGACGTGACTTTCAGATTGCCTGCTGCATGTCCACATGAACTGACGGTCCATTTCTCCAGCCCGTCGCAAAAGCGACATATGTTTTTATGTACTTTCACGTGAGGATGGCAAGCACACACATGTGCGTGTCCGTCAACGCCATACGTGTTCTGCAGCTGTGACATCCAGGACCAGAGTTGCCGACAGCTCCTGCCCCCATCCATTCAGCTCACAGACCAAGGTGTCACTCCTTGATCATGTGTTTGGGGGTGGGAAGCGCGTGAAACACACCCACACACATGTTGTGGGGGGAGCCGACACTCTGGCATGCCACATGTGTACTTGGCAACTTCACAGTTGTGGGGGCACTTAGACAAATTTCAGTTTGACTGTTTTCGTGCTAATTGCGCGAATGGCCACACATTTCCTAAGTGCCAAGTCAGCGGTGTTGGATGTTCGTGTGTGTCACCTTGAATTTGGCCAACACCTACTGCGAGAGGGTTTGATGGGCTCTCACAGAGTACACTCTGTCTCTTTCAGCACACTGGTGTGTGCAAATAGTTGTAGCAACAGGTGTACGAGGCGTTGGAGGCGGCTATGATTTTATACATATTGCATACCATTCCTGCTTCATGTGCAAGTCGACCAGATTCATACTATGTGTGAAGGAGTCCTAAGGAACATCAATTTTCCATTTATTTTGTGGGTCTGTGGACTTGTGGACCAGCAGCAGCCTCAATGACGTCCTGTTGTTGACCTTTAATAACCACAAACAGCAGCATCACCCGTCTCGTACGAGATGGTGCCGCCGTGTTTGTGCTTCAAACATCTCCAGGAAAAAGTGATGAAATAATTCCACAAACACCTCTACCTGATGTATTGTTTTGCTCTTGACATTTGACATTTCATTAGATTCTCTCGCACTCATGCGGCTGTTTTAATATCAGCCAAACGTAAAAATTAAACGTGCTGTTTGTGCTGCTTTGCTCCGTCAGTGTGTTGACCTGAAATCCCAAGTGGTCGTCATTCATTTCTCGCTCCATCTTCCAAACATTCACACCCGCTTTGCAAATATGGAAAACCCAAATAGCTGCATTTGTCTTATTTCTCCTCAGAATATCAAATTACACTTTACATAAGATGCAGTCAGTTAAAATTTCAGTGAGATTTAAGGACTTATTTTGAGATAATAAATCTTAAAATGAAAGATTTTAAAACATCTTGTTTTGAGTCCTATTTGAGGTGAAACAAACTTTTTTGACTAGCCATAAGCTTTTTAAGCGCCCGTAGTTTGTAAAAGATGCTATACTTAATATTAGTAAAATAAAGCTCAAAATGTGTTTTCACAGCTAATTTCAAAAAAATCTTCAGCGAATTTTCACTTGTTCCATTGATTTTTTTTTTTCTGTGTTTGGGGTGGGGGGGGGTGTTTTTCCCTGTAAACAATGAAATTGTATTTAAGTGATTATTGTCTCATATTAATCTAAATGACATATATTTGAGTAGAAATTAGATATCCTTGGTAAGATTGTGATTTTTCAGCATTGAAGTTGATCATTAAAACTACAGTCATCAAATTTAACAACAGCTATAATAATATTGCATAAAACTCCCACTTTTAATCATGTTTCTTGCTTGTCAACATTTGACACCAATGGTATTGATGTTTAGTCAAAGTCATCTACGTCACTATAGCGACGTTAAAGGGATTGTTAGGCAATGCAGAGACAATAGGTTCTCCATTTCCTCCTAAATCGCATTGTGCAGTTTTAGTTTTTCTTAGTTTTCTAGCTACTTACTCCAGTCGGGGTGACTGTGGCAGCAGACCAAGCAGCTCATCCCACACTTCCCTATCCTTGACCAAGTCGTGTAACACTTCTTGGGGGATCCCGAGGCGTTTCAAAGCCATTTGGGAAATACAATCCTTCCAGTGTGTCCTGGGTTTCCTAGGGCCCCCTCCCAGTTGGACATACCTGTAAGACCTTCATAGAGAGACCACCAGGGGGCATCCTCACCAAATGCCCAAACCACTTCAGCTGACTCTTTGTTGTGAAGAAGCAAGGGCTCTCCAATAGTCGAGTGTCTCACCCTGTCCAGGAGTATAAGCCACCCTGTCCAGGAGTATAAGCCACCCTGTCCAGGAGTATAAGCCCAGATACCCAACAGGGAAATCTAATTTGTTCCGCTTATATCCGCGATCTGATTCTTACAGTCGTTACCCAAACTTTATGACTGTAGGTGAGGATAGGAGCATAAATCAGCTGGTAAATTGTGAGTCTCGCCTTCTGGCTCGGCTACTTCTTTACCACGACGGCCCGGTACAGCGCCCTTCAACCCATCAGAAGCTGCCCCAGTCATGAGGTAATCGTGCACGTTTGCCTCATGCTACCAGAGGAGTGGTTACCTGTAACGGTTTTAGCCTCATTGGTTTATATTTTATAGCTGTTTAACACTCGGATGTTGTTGATGTTAGGATACAGTAATTAACAGTTTATTACCATTCTTCTCCTGAGTGAAAAGTTGACCTCGAATACATCTAAAAATAGAGCTCAGTTTGAGAAATCCCAGTGTTCCACTGCAAGTACAGACATGTCAGTGATATGTTTGTACATTAATGATTACAATTAATATGACAAGAAAAAAATTTTTTTTATAACTATTTCCCGCCTTCTTTTTTATGATAAACAGCCAAACCAACCCACTCCTCCACTCTCCAGCACCACCAGCGGGCTGTACGCAGGAAATGTGTCCGGCAGCCACCATCATCCTCCCACCGCCATCCAGGGCCAGCGTCCATCCTCCTCCCAGAGGCCACGGTGACTCCCTGGGAAGGCTTAGCTCTCTCCTCCTTCTCTTTCTCCTCTATCTCTCCACCTCTTCCACAGCTCCTTCCACCTCCACCTTCTCCCCCTGCTCCTCAGCCCACAACCGCCAGCCCCTGCAGCAGGAGACTGAATGATGACTGTTCAAGTTCCAGCTCTCCAGCTCCATCTCGACCTGTCCAACAGGCCGGTATGACTGGAAGAAAGTCATGATGTTGCACCAAAATTAAAATATTCTGATAAAGCGGATTTAATCTTCCATCTCCTTCTGTCTCTGTAGGTGGAGGGGATCAGGGGTTGCAGGTGAGCCAGAGGGTTTTACCCCAGTACCAGGTTCCCTGTCCTCCTCATCTGCCACCACTGAGACCAGTCACCAACCTCAGCTTCACTCGAAACTTCACCTTCTCTTACTTTGTGCTGCCGCGGCACCAATCGCCTCACCGCCACGCTGAGCGCATCAGAAACCTCATGCTGCTTTTGAAACAAACACGATACTGAAGAACAAGCGCCGCGGGGGCAGCCAGTGGTTCCACATCCAGAGGTCGTTAGTGTTCACTCTGCCTCTTCCCCAATTCAGACTGCGATCGGCTCCTTCTTCCACCCACAGCAGGATCAGACCATTTAGATTTTACGCGTATCTTTATGTCCTCAGTCAGATGCATTAAATAAACAACGTAAAATCTAATTATCTCCCTCACAGTGTGAACAGAAGCTTCAATCAGGTTTGTGATGTAATTTCTTGGAACTTTCTGGAATTAATAAAACGATACATTTTTGGAAAGTGCATACACTAGCCAATCAGAAAATGGAATCATCCATTTCCCTGGAAGCCAACAAGACAGCCATCTGGGATTTGTAATATGAATAAAATGGGAGATTTTCAATATTTCGATTTCTACATGATGCAAGATCTTGTTTCCAGTGGCTATATACAGATTTTTAGGGACGAGGAATCCAAAGGTGAGTGGCTGATGATACACTGCTTCCACTTTGTTGCTTCCTGTGTGTGTGTGTGTGTGTGTGTGTGTGTGTGTGTGTGTGTGTGTGTGTGTGTGTGTGTGTGTGTGTGGGTGTGTGTGTGTGTGTGTGTGTGTGTGTGTGTGTGTCTCTCTCTCTCTCTCTCTCTCTCTCTCTCTACTAAGTGGCTGAGCTGTGGGATCGTGCTCATGCTGTTTGACTACCTGCTGCTACAAAGTAAAGAGGAAAACCACATTAGGAACATGTTTCAGTTTACTGTGCTGGAAAAGATTTAAAGACACAAATCATCCAACAGAAAAGAATAAATGCCCATCAGCAGTAGAAATGGATGAGGAAACAGGACGTCTTGGACAGTATTCACAGCGCTTAACTATACCCACATTTTATGTTAGAGTTATTCCAAAATTGAAATTTCCCCCTTAATATTCTATGCACAATACCCCATAATGACAGCGGGGGAAAAAGTGGTTTTTGAGACTTTTACAAATTCATGAAAATTAAAAATAAAAAAAAACCTAAGATATCGCACGTACATAAGCATTCACAGCCTTTGTAATGAAGCTCAAAATTGAGCTCAGGTGCATCCTGTTGCCACTGATCATCTTTGAGATGTTTCTACAGCTTAGAGTCCACCTGGGGTAAATTCAGTTGACTGGACATGATTTGGAAAGAAACACACCTGTCTACATACAACCCCAATTCCAATGAAGTTGGGATGTTGTGTAAAATGTAAATAAAAACAGAATACGATTTGCAAATCCTCTTCAACCTATATTCAATTGAATACACCACAAAGACAAGATATTTAATGTTCAAACTCATAAACTTTATTGTTTTTGTGCAAATATTTGCTCATTTTGAAATGGATGCCTGTAACATGTTTCACAAAAGCTGGTACAGTGGTATGTTTACCACTGTGTTACATCACCTTTCCTTCTAACTACACTCAATAAGCGTTTGGGAACTGAGGACACTAATTGTTGAAGCTTTGTAGGTGGAATTCTTTCACATTCTTGCTTAATGTACGACTTCAGTTGTTCAACAGTCCGGGGTCTCCGTTGTCGTATTTTGTGCTTCATAATGCACCACACATTTTCAGTGGGTGACAGGTCTGGACTGCAGGCAGGCCAGTCTAGTGCCTGCACTCTTTTACTATGAAGCCACACTGTTGTAACACGTGCAGAATGTGGCTTGGCATTGTCTTGCTGAAATAAGCAGGGACGTCCCTGAAAAAGACATTGCTTTGATGGCAGCATGTGTTGCTCCAAAACCTGGATGTACCTTTCAGCATTGATGGTGCCATCACAGATGTGTAAGTTGCCCATGTCATGGGCACTAACACACCCCCAAAGCATCACAGATGCTGGCTTTTGAACTTTGCGCTGGTAACAATCTGGATGGTCTTTTTCCTCTTTTGTCCAGAGGACACAACGTCCATGATTTCCAAAAACAATTTGAAATGTGGACTCATCAGACCACAGCACATTTTTCCACATTGCGTCTGTCCGTTTCAAATGAACTCGACCCCAGAGAGGCGCCGGCATTTCTGGATGTTGATGATGTTTGGCTTTTGCTTTGCATGGTAGAGTTTTAACTTGCACTTGTACAGTTGTGCTCAAAAGTTTACATGCCCTGGCAGATTTTTTTTTTTTTTTGCCATTTTTCAGAGAATATGAACAATAACAACTTTTTTTGCTCATGGTTAGTGGTTGGGTGAAGCCATTTATTGGCAAACAGTGTTTACTCTTTCAAATCATACTGACAACACAAACTACCCAAATAAACCTGATCAAAAGTTTACATACCCCTGTCCTTAATACTGTGTGTTGCCCCCTTTAACATTAATGACAGCTTGGAGTCTTTTGTGGTGGTTGTGGACAAGGCTCTCTGATGGTAAAACTGCCACTGAATATGTTTCGGACTTTATTTACATCAATTATGAAGAAATACAAACAATATGGCACTCTATGGTAAATCTGCATGGAGTAGACAGTTCTCAAAAACTGAGTGACTGCAAGAAGAGTGAGGAAAGGTACCCAGACAACCCAGAAGAAGTTATAGGCTTACGTGACTGTGATTGGAGAAATGCACAGTGCAAGCTTTGCATTTTGTATCACCAGTTATCCATCTTCACAATGACGTGGTATAGAGGAGGATTTTCTTAAAAAGAAGACCTGAAAGTTTAGCTACAAATTGCCAGAAGGCACATCTGAGATGCAAGCTTGGATTTGATCTGTTTTGGTGAAAGAAAATCCTTCTCTGCTCTACTCCACTATGAAGCTAAGAGTAGTGAGCGGTGTTGGTCAACTCTTTAATGGCTTGTCCATAGGTCTGTCCCTGATTCCGACCTCCCTAAGGAACTTCGCTGTTGTACTAGCTGCAAAGCCCCGACACCCCACCTCTGCCGGGCTCACACTTATCTTCTAGCGTCTGTCTTCTGCCTCAGCTGCTTGGTTGGTGTAGCGCAGCTTCTTAACACTCACATGCTTCTTCAGTGGCGTCCTCCCAGGGAACGGTCAGTTCTGGGATATAGGCGAACTGGCAGTAATTAGACCAGAGGTCGAGGTCTGGTCACAGGGTGGTTGTTGCAATCTCTGGCGGGAAAATGAGCCTCTGGTCTTGGTTGACTTCCATTTGCCAGTCCCTGGCTACATTCAGTGGGGCCATATAAGGAACTAACCCTTGGCTTGCCCTCCTCCCATGCAGACGATGGTGGGTGTCGGGACACATCCTGGTTGTTTGGACGTTAATGGATACCCTCTTACACTCGAGTTTATTGGCTACCTAATTATGTTTCCACATGTATCTGTCTTGAGTGAGGCTGATGCTCTAGTGAACCACTAGGGGTTGTACACAGGGAGCAAGATGGGTCCTTTCCAAGCCATAGTTGCAGACTTTGAGAGAGGGCAGCACATCATATGTAGCTGGGAGGATGAAGCTCAGCCCGTTGGCTTCAACGCCCCAGAGTTCACTCCATGTGAGTTTTCTCTTCTCAACAGCCTCCCACCACATCCAGCAGCCCTGTTTGGCTTGTGCTATGGCTTTGGAGTGTCTGGCTGCTTCCTCCTGTCGCCGCACCTCCTCTACCACCATTCTTCGACATTTGGTTGCAAATGCCTTTTGTCAGAGAGGTGTTAAAGCTAAAAGGCCAAATTCTCTTCTGCCTTGTTGGACGTGGCCCACCACCTAACAATGAAGAAGAGCAGATTTGGCCTGTAGCACAGCTGTGGCTGGAGTCCACTTCTTCTCTGTTGCTTGGGTCGGAGTGGTGCCTCTCACCACAGGGTCCCGGGAGTCAGTGAGTGACATGTCCAGCCTCACCTTGGTGCACTTGAACTTGTCAACCAGACTAGGAATTGCCAGTGGCAGGGCTTCATCACTGTAAGGTCCAACACTACTGAGACATTTGAGAAGTCCGAGCTACTTCCTCATTTGAGAGTTCACTAGCCTTTCTAGTCGACTGGGATGGCTGACCGAGATCTCGTACATAGTCAGTGACCACAGGAGTCTTGATAGCAGCCCAAACTGGTAACACCAACTGGTACTGCAGTGTTCTTAATTTTCTCAAGGCCATTAGCCATATCTTGCTGGGGTTGCTCAAGTTGTTTTGTGTCTTTGAGATCTACATTATACCATTATCCAAGGTTTTATCCCAAAATCTATCACAACTGTGGTTTTCTTTCCCTTGTCAACCACCACTATGTCTGGTTGGTGGCTGGTAATCCGGCAGATCCTTGCCTGTCTGGAATTTGAAGTCCCACCACCTTTGGTGACGTCTCCCATTGGAATTTGGGGACTTCTAATCCGTGTGCCTTCCTGTGCACAATTCCAGACACCTGGTTGTGCCTCTCAGTGTATGCTGTCCCAGCTTGGGAGGTGGATCAGTGAGTCAATGTCCCGCTCAGTCTTGACATACAGCTTGTACAGAGTACAGGGTTTGAACCCATAACCTGTTTTCCACTGGATAGAGCAGTTCTACCACTGCACTATCCACCTGCTCATACACACACACACACACATTATATATATATATATATACACACACACACACACAGTGGGGAAAATAAGTATTTGACCCCCTGTCAGTTTCACCTACAAAGAATATAGAGGTCTGTAATTTTTATTGTTGGTACACTTCAACTATGAGAGACAGAATCTAAAAAAAAATTCAGAAAATCACATTGTATGATTTTTAAATAATTAATTTGCATTTTGTTGCATAAAATACAGTGAGGAAAATAAGTATTTGAACACCCTGCGATTTTGCAAGTTCTCCCACTTAGAAATCATGGAGGGGTCTGAAATTTTCATCTTAGGTGCACGTCCACTGTGAGAGACATAATCTAAAAAAAAAAAATAAAAAAAATCCGGAAATCACAATGTATGATTTTTTTAATACTTTATTTGCATGTTACTGCTGCAAATAAGTATTTGAACACCTACCAACCAGCAAGAATTCTGCCAATCAGCAGAAATTCTGGCCCTCAAAGACCTGTTAGTCTGCCTCTAAAAAGTCCACCTACACTCCACTTATTATTCCAAATTAGAAGCACCTATTTGAGGTCTTTAGTTACATGAAGACACCTGTCCACCCCACACAATCAGTAAGACTCCAGCTACTAACATGGCTAAGACCAAAGAGCTGTCCAAAGACACCAGAGACAAAATTGTAGACCTCCACAAGGTTGGAAAGGGCTACGGGGCAATTGCCAAGCAGCTTGGTGAAAAAAGATCAACTGTTGGAGCAATAATTAGAAAATGGAAGAAGCTAAACATGACTGTCAGTCTCCCTCGGACTGGGGCTCCATGCAAGATCCCACCTCCTGGCGTATCAATGATCCTAAGAAAGGTGAGGAATCAGCCCAGAACTGCACTGGAGGAGCTGGTCAATGACCTGAAGAGAGCTGGCACCACTGTTTCCAAGGTTACTGTGGGTAATACACTAAGACGTCATCGATTAAAATCATGCATGGCATGGAAGGTTCCCCTGCTTAAATCAGAACACGTCCAGGCCCATCTTAAGTTTGCCCATGACCATTTGGATGATCCAGAGGAGTCATGGGAGAAAATTATGTGGTCAGATGAGATCAAAATAGAACTTTTTTGGTCTTAATTCCACTTGCCGTGTTTGGAGGAAGAAGAATGCTGAGCACCATCCCAAAAACACCGTCCCTACTGTGAAGCATGGGGGTGGATCTTCATGCTTTGGGGGTGTTTTTCTGCACATGGGACAGGACGACTGCACTGTATTAAGGAAAGGATGACTGGGGTCATGTATTGTGAGATTTTGGGGGACAACCTCCTTCCCTCAGTTAGAGCATTGAAGATGGGTCTTCCAGCATGACAATGACCCGAAGCACACAGCCAGATAACCAGTGAGTGGCTCCGTAAGAAGCATATCAAGGTTCTGGAGTGGCCTAGCCAGTCTCCAGATCTAAACCCAATAGAAAGTTTTTGGAGGGAGCTCAAACTCCGTGTTTCTCAGCGACAGCCCAGTAACCTGGCTGATCTAGAGAAGATCTGTATGGAGGAGTGGACCAAAATCCCTGCTGCAGTGTGTGGAAACCTGGTGAAAAACTACAGGAAACGTTTGACCTCTGTAACTGTAAACAAAGGCTACTGTACCAAATATTAATTGATTTTCACAGGTGTTCAAATACTTATTTGCAGCAGTAACATACAAATAAATTATTAAAAAAAAATCATACATTGTGGGCTTTTTTTTTTTTTTTTTTTTTTGATTATGTCACATTATGTCTCTCCCCTCTATGATTTCTAAGTGGGAGAACTTGCAAAATACTTATTTTTCTCACTGTAAGTATTTGACCTCCTAGAAAAACAGAGCTTAACAATTGGTACTGAAACATTTGTCTGCCATTACAGAGGTCAGACGTTTCCTGTAGTTCTTGACCAAGTTTTCACACACTGCAGCTGGGATTTTGGTCCACTCCTCCATACAGATCTTCTCCAAATCTTTCAGGTTTGGAGTTTGAGCTCCCTCCAAAGATTTTCTATTGAGTTCAGGTCTGGAGACTGGCCAGGCCACTCCAGGACCTTGAAATGCTTCTTATGGAGCCCCTCCTTAGTTGCCCTGGCTGTGTGTTTGGGGTCATTGTCATGCTGGAAGACCCAGCCATGACCCATCTTCAGTGCTCTTACTGAGGGAAGGAGGTTGTTTGCCAAAATCTCGCAATACATGACCCCATCCATCCTCCCTTCAATACGGTGCAGTCGTCCTGTCCCCTTTGCAGAACAGCACCCCCAGAGTATGATGTTTCCACCCCCATGCTTCACAGTTGGGATGGTTTTCTTGGGGTTGTTCTCATCCTCTAAACATGGTAAGTGGAGTTGATTTCCAAAAACCTCTATTCTGGTCTCATCTGACCACATGACCTTCTCCCATGCCTCCTCTGGATCATCCAGATGGTCACTGGTGAGCCTCAAATGGGCCTGGACATGTGCTGGCTTGAGCAGGGGGACCTTGCTGCCCTGCAGGATTTTAAACCATGACAGCATCGTGTGTTACTAATGTAATCTTTGTGACTGTGGTCCCAGCTCTCTTCAGGTCATTAACCAGGTCCTCCCATGCAGTTCTGAGCTTTCTCAGAATCATCCTTACCCCACAAAGTGAGATCTTGCATGGAATCCCAGACCAAGGGAGACTGACAGTCATCTTGTGTTTCTTCCACTTTCTAATAAATAATCATAACAGTTGTCTTCTACCAAGCTGCTTGCCTGTTGTCCTGTAGTCCATCCCAGCTTTGTGTAGGTCTACAGTTTTATTGTCCCTGGTGTCCTGAGACAGCTCTTTAGTCTTGGCTATGGTGGACAGGTTGGAGTGTGATTGATTGAGTGTGTGAACAGGTGTCTTTTATACAGGTAACAAGTTCAAACAGGTGCAATTAATACAGGTAAAGAGTGCAGAATAAGAGGGCTTCTTAAAGAAAAATTAACAGGTCTGTGAGAGCCAGAATTCTTGATGATTGGTAGGGGATCAAATATGTATTTTATGCAACAAAATGCAAATTAATGATTTAAAAATCATACAATGTGATTTTCTGGATTTTTTATTTTATTTTTTTTTTAGATTCTGTCTCTCACAGTCGACGTGCACCTAAGATGAAAATTTCAGACCCCTCCATGATTTCTAAGTGGGAGAACTTGCAAAACCGCAGGGTGTTCAAATACTTAGTGTACCTACGATAAATACTTAGTGTACCTATGGTAAAAATTACAGACCTCTCCATTCTTTGTAGGTGGGAAAACCTGCAAAACTGAGAGGGGTCTAATATTTATTTTCCCCATTGTATATATAATTCTTGGAACAAGAATAGTTTTAGTTAGCCTGGAAGCCCACAATATTAAAAAATACATTATTACAGTCATCCACACAAATCCAAGATGGCCACCATGATGGCTTTGCCATCTGAAGCAGAGTGCTTTACACTGATTTCTCACATTCATCCACTGATGCCTGGACCTTCCTGGGATTCATCATGAAGATTCTCAATTGCATACTGGGAGCAACTTGGGGATTAAGGATCTTCCCCAAGGGCTCAGTGATGTTGCTGTATGATGGGGAATTGAACAGAGGGAGTGTAATGAGAACTCAGCCCGGTTAAGAACTATCCCTGGATTGGGGTAGGGGTCGGGTTGCCCTTGGGCTGAGATTGCACCGGGTCAAGTTCTCTTGTATCCTGAGGGAGTATTTTACCCAGGTCATCAGCCTTGTCTCATGCTGACGGTGAAGATGCAGCTTACTTGGAGCACATTCAACAAAAAAATTGAATGCAGGGCTGGTCACAAGGTATTGTTTTACTTGGTGAGATCAACACATTTAAGGGCTTTCTGCTCCAGATGCTATCTGAAGCATCTCATTAGCAGCTCCCAAGAGAATCTCGCACACTCCACACCATTTTTAAAACCTCCTCGACTCCTGTTTGACTTCTTCCACTCTGACTACTGGTCCATCCTTTGGTCTACTGGTTCCTGGCCTCCAAACCATGTTGTTACGCCACACAGCGTCATGGTACTCCTGGTACAATACAGGAGCTGGGGCTACTCTTGGATATCATGGACATCACACATTTTCTCAACGTCAATGACTCACCAGTGAAGTTGGGCAGATTTTCAGATAGTATGTTGGATTGTATTTGGAATAATACAGGAGAATTGACCAGACTTTGGTGCCTTTGTTGGTGAGAAAAAAATTCACTGATATTGATTTTGTGTTTGATGCTGTGATTTTTGTGGAGCCAGTGGATGGCCCAATTGCAGCACTCAAGAAGCTGAGTGAGGATTTGAGAGTGTCTGGGTTTGTGGGTTTTCTGGACTCTGTTAGTAATGAAAGTATCAAACGTATTGAAACGCACACTTACCTCGGCAGTAGTGTTTGTGTCTCCTAGAGTTCAAACTATGAACTTGAGAGGCCTTGGAAGAGCTTATGGACTTGTGTGATCCCTGGACAGAGATGTTTGGCAATGTCAATACTTAACCGAAGGTCCGTCTTTAGGGTCCTGATGCTACAGTGGTGTTCAGAATAATAGTAGTGCTATGTGACTAAAAAGATTAATCCAGGTTTTGAGTATATTTCTTATTGTTACATGGAAAACAAGGTACCAGTAGATTCTCACAAATCCAACAAGACCAAGCATTCATGATATGCACACTCTTAAGGCTATGAAATTGGGCTATTAGTAAAAAAAAAAAAGTAGAAAAGGGGGTGTTCACAATAATAGTAGTGTGGCATTCAGTCAGTGAGTTTTGTGGAACAAACAGGTGTGAATCAGGTGTCCCCTATTTAAGGATGAAGGCAGCACCTGTTGAACATGCTTTTCTCTTTGAAAGCCTGAGGAAAATGGGACGTTCAAGACATTGTTCAGAAGAACAGCGTAGTTTGACTAAAAAGTTGATTGGAGAGGGGAAAACTTATACGCAGGTGCAAAAAAATTATAGGCTGTTCATCTACAATGATCTCCAGTGCTTTAAAATGGACAAAAAAAAAACAGACACATGGAAGAAAATGGAAAACAACCATCAAAATGGATAGAAGAATAACCAGAATGGCAAAGGCTCACCCATTGATCAGCTCCAGGATGATCAAAGACAGTGTGGAGTTACCTGTAAGTGCTGTGACAGAAGACGCCTGTGTGAAGCTAATTTATTTGCAAGAATCCCCCGCAAAGTCCCTCTGTTAAATAAAAGACATGTGCAGAAGAGGTTACAATTTGCCAAAGAACACATCAACTGGCCTAAAGAGAAATGGAGGAATATTTTGTGGACTGGTGAGAGTAAAATTGTTCTTTTTGGGTCCAAGGGCCACAGACAGTTTGTGAGACGACCCCCAAACTCTGAATTCAAGCCACAGTTCACAGTGAAGCATGGTGGTGCAAGCATCATGATATGGGCATGTTTCTCCTACTATGGTGTTGGGCCTGTATATCGCATACCAGGTATCATGGATCAGTTTGGATATGTCAAAATACTTGAAGAGGTCATGTCCTTGAAATGGGTGTTTCAACAAGACCATGACCCCAAGCACACTAGTAAATGAGCAAAATCTTGGTTCCAAATCAACAAAATTAATGCCTCGCAGATGTGAAGAAATCATGAAAAACTGTGGTTATACAACTAAATACTAGTTTAGTGATTCACAGATTGCTAAAAAAGCAGTTTGAACATAATAGTTTTGAGTTTGTAGCATCAACAGCAGATGCTACTATTATTGTGAACACCCCCTTTTCTACTGTTTTTTTACTAATAGCCCAATTTCATAGCCTTAAGAGTGTGCATATCATGAATGCTTGGTCTTGTTGCATTTGTGAGAATCTACTGAATCTACTGGTACCTTGTTTCCCATGTAACAATAAGAAATATACTCCAAACCTGGATTAATCTTTTTAGTCACATAGCACTACTATTATTCTGAACACTACTGTACCTGTCTTACTATACCGTTGTCAGACTTAAACTGTAACCATTGACCCAAGGCAATGACTAGATGTCTTTGGAACTAGGTCTCTTTGGAGAATCCTTGGGTACCACTGGAATGACTTTGGGTCAAATAAACATCCACTTAAGGAGACTCAAGTGAGTCGTACTACTTTCACCGCAAGGGACTGTCTGCTACGACAAGGCATTTTCTACCAAAATATTTCAGGTAAATGCTGATAAATCCAGCAGGGTGCGACCGTTGAATCATGTTTTTATGACAGGATGCTAAAATATACTGACGGCACAATCACAGCGCACCTCTGTTTTACAAAGAAAATCCCTGCACACGTGCTGGCAAACACTGGTATTACCATGGTTACTGAGTGGATTTCCTGACATTTCTGCCCCACAGTTGATGGATTTCACAGGTTTAATGTTCAGTTACTCAGTGGATGGTCGGCTTTGTGTTTTCACCAAAATAGAACAAAATCAGAGTTTATTTGGAACAAACTGTGCGAATCGTTTGATGTCTGGACAAACTTTTAAGAAACAGTCCAGTAAGAAACGCTGATGTCGGTGGGCCTAGAACCGGTTTAATCTGGTCTGTATTTTCTTCTAGTTCGATGCCTGGCTGCAGAATCCTGGACCTGTTTGTGGTGATGAAGGTATGGAGTGTGATGTTTGACATATAAATGAACAAACTTACTGTGTTTGTGTCATCGTCCTCTTTAAGACTCGAAAATATGTCCTGTGTGAACTCACCAATACTGTAGTGGGAGCTCTGTCAGTCCCTCTGGTTTCCATGGTGATACTCAAAGGAAGCAAGTTCCTGAATGAGCGTTTTAAGAACAAACTACCATTGTCATACCTTGGGAACTTGCACTGGTCTAAATACTCGCTTATAGTGCATGTTTGTGTCACTTTAGGGCAGATGCTCGGGTCTGGGAGGACTACGTCTCCACATCACGGAACTGCTGTGGATACTGGAAAGTGTAGTGGGCTGAAGATCCCGGGTCCTGATTGAAAAGATGTTCCTGCTGGCTTGGCTAACGGGGAATTCCCCTTTGGCTGACCTGGTAGAGGAATGGTCTTTAGTGCGAGCCATCTGGGTTCGATCCCATCGCTGTCCCGGCCACAAAGGTCCTGTGGGCACAAAAGCAACCATTCAGGCAAAAAAACCCGTCCATCCCCATGTTTCAAAAGTAAACATCCATTTGTTGCAGCCAGGTGGAGTGTGAATTGTCTGTTTTCTGGATCATGCACATCAAAGAACACCACGACCAGATACCACATACAAATGTTCTGATCATCGATGACTGAACGGAGCCAGTGGTGCCAGTTCAGTCCGTTTATGGAGAGTGTCTGAAAAAAGCTCGACTTATATCCTGTTAAAACATTAAAGCTGCTGAAATTTAACCTCCTTAGTGGAGGTGACACAAAGCCAGAAGGATGATCAGATGTCTGTTTTGGGTTTAAAACACTTCAATAACCTGACTTCATCAAACTCCAGAGCAGTTTTGTTCAACCCTTAAATTGGAGCCAAAATTTAACCAAATCTGACCCTATAATATAGTCCTAATCCCTTTAACTTGTCAGTGGGTCTCTGTAATCCTGCAGAGGGATTGATGTCTCCGTAACATTATTAATCACACACAGATGAGTAACGCCCCCAGATGGGGAGATGTAACAATGACACATAATTACATAATTGTCTCCAAATCACAAATCCAACTCATTCTGTCCACTCAGTAAATTTGCTGTTTTAAAATTGAATCTCACGTATGTTTGAAGTTGTGCATTGAAAACCAGTGAAGCCACAATGTGGCCTCATTGGAGTATCCAACAAACGACAAAAAGAAATGAGGATAAGCAATAATTCTTTAAACTGGATTCAGAATCCATGAAACCTAAACTATGTAGTAAAAATAAATGAATGAGACCACCAGTTATAGTCACATTCTGAAAGTGAGACATGATGGCAGTTTGATTAATCCATCTGTTTTCTATACTCACTCCAATTAAGGGTCACGGGGGGCTGCAGCCTATCCCAGCAGTCACAGGGCGTGAGGCGGGTGGTACAACCTGGACAGAATGCCAGTCTGTCACACGGCCACATACAGACAAACAAACACATTCATGTCTACAGTCTACTTTCCCATCCACCTAACCTGCATGTCTTTGGATGAGGGAGGAAGCCACGTGGGCAAGGGGAGAACATGCAAACTCCACTCAGAAAGGGCCCAGGTGGGACGCAATCCCACAGCCTTCTTGCTGTGATGCAACAGCGCTAACCAGGCACTGTTCTGCCCGGTTTTATAAATCACTGATTTATCCATCCATTCATTTATTCTATACCTGCGTACTCTAATGGTCTAAATGCATGCATGAGCATGACATATTTCTGGACAAATCTCAGGATAGTTGTAAAGATCCAGCCATCATAAAGTGCTGAGCTACCATGGAATGTCAGTCACTAAAACAATATAAAATGCTTTTTTTTTAGTCTTGGTTAATTTTTATTACTCCAGTATACATCTACATAATACCACAACAAGGTGTAAATGTACAAATATGTCATTTCAAAGACAGGAGGACAGCACCTGTTGAACATGCTTTTCTCTTTGAAAGCCTGAGGAAAATGGGACGTTCAAGACACTTTTCAGAAGAACAGCGTAGTTTGATTAAAAAGTTGATTGGAGAGGGGAAAACTTATACGCAGGTGCAAAAAATTATAGGCTGTTCATCTACAATGATCTCCAATGCTTTAAAATGGACAAAAAAACAGAGACGCGTGGAAGAAAATGGAAAACAACCATCAAAATGGATAGAAGAATAACCAGAATGGCAATGGCAGAAGAGGTTACAATTTGCCAAAGAACACATCAACTGGCCTAAAGAGAAATGGAGGAATATTTTGTGGACTGATGAGAGTAAAATTATTCTTTTTGGGTCCAAGGGCCACAGACAGTTTGTGAGACGACCCCCAAACTCTGAATTCAAGCCACAGTTCACAGTGAAGACAATGAAGCATGGTGGTGCAAGCATCATGATATGGGCATGTTTCTCCTACTATGGTGTTGGGCCTATATATCGCATACCAGGTATCATGGATAAGTTTGGATATGTCAAAATACTTGAAGAGGTCATGTCTGCCTTATGCTGAAGAGGACATGCCCTTGAAATGGGTGTTTCAACAAGACAATGACCCCAAACACACTAGTAAACGAGCAAAAGCTTGGTTCCAAACTAACAAAATGAATGTTTTGGAGTGGCCTGCCCAATCCCTGGACCTAAATCCAATTGAGAACTTGTGGGATGACATCAAAAAAACTGTTTCTGAAGCAAAACCAAGAATGTTGTGAAGGTGTCGTAGCACGGACCCACAACAGGGGGCGCAAATGAACGGACAATGAGTAAGCCAAAAAGTAACAATTTAATGTTGTGATAATACACAACTAAATTCACAGAATTTGCACAGTCAATTAACACCAGGTGACGTGTGGGCAGGCTCGAAGATAGAAGACCCCCGACGAGAGAGAAGCCGCGTCCCACACGGCTTCCACCACCAACGGTCTGAAGAACACTGGAGCCGCCAAGTCCCGAGTCCCCAGGTGGCCTCTGTCTTCGGCTGTCGACCCTGGTACTGCTGGCAGAAAGCAGAGATAAGATGTATGAGTGTGGGTCCGCACACTCAGTAATCCACAGTCCAAACACAGTTAGGAGGGAGCACCTCCACCTCCAATCACACACACTCGTGCAGCTCCTGGTCAACCACTTATCTGGGTTGGGTTGTGAGGCGAAGCCGTCGCTGTCGCACCAAACGCCAATCCTCCAGATAAGGCAACACTCCAGGAAAACGGCTGCAACAGAAGTTCAGGTTATTACACACAAAGTGTTAGTCAGCAGAGAAATTACCTTTCCAATGGTAGTCGATTTCTCGGCGGGGAGGTGGAGTTGCAGTCCAGCTTATGTACTGGTGTAGATGAGTGACAGCTGGTGCGATGAGTGACAGCTGTCACTTCCTCTGGGTCTGGCGCCCTCTCGTGCTTGGAGCCCGCACTCCAAGCAGGACGCCCTCTGGTGGTGGTGGGCCAGCAGTACCTCCTCTTCAGCGGCCCACATAACAGGACCCCCCCCCTCAACCTGGCTTGTCCGGGTGTCTTTTGTAGAAATCGGCCAGGAGGGCCGGGTCCAGGATGAAGCTCCTCTTCACCCAGGAGCGTTCTTCAGGTCCATACCCCTCCCAGTCCACCAGATATTGGAACCCCCGGCCCTTACGACGGACGTCCAGGAGCCTGCGGACTGTCCAAGCAGGCTCTCCGTCGATGAGCCGGGCAGGAGGCGGCGTAGGTCCCGGAGCACAGAGGGGCGAGGTGTGGTGTGGCTTCAGACGGGAAACATGAAAAACAGGGTGAATCCGCAGTGAAGCCGGGAGTTGGAGCTTCACTGCGGCCGGGTTGATGATCTTGAGGATACGTAAAGGACCAATGAACCTGTCTTTCAGTTTTGGGGAGTCAACACAAAGAGGGATGTCCTTGGTCGAGAGCCACACCTCCTGCCCGGGCTGGTATGTGGGGGCCGGGGAACGCCGGCGGTCCGCATGGGTCTTGGCCCTCGTCCAGGCCTTTAACAGGGCAGAGCGGGCGGTCCGCCACACCCGGCGGAACCTCCTGAGGTGGGCCTGGACCGAGGGCACACCGACCTCTCCCTCCACCAGCGGGAACAATGGGGGCTGGTACCCCAAACATGCCGCAAAAGGGGAGAGGCCGGTAGCAGACGAGACTTGGCTGTTATGGGCATACTCGATCCAGGCCAGATGGTGACTCCAGGCCGCCGGCGTGCGCGGAGGTGACGCAGCGAAGGGCCCTGTTCCAACTCCTGGTTAGCCCGCTCTGCCTGGCCGTTTGTCTGGGGTGGTACCCAGATGAGAGGACTCACGGTGGCCCCCAGCTCCTTACAGAAACTCTTCCACACCTGCGAAGAGAACTGGGGACCATGATCTGATACAATGTCCGATGGTATCCCATGCAGCCGCATGACGTGGTGGACCAGGAGGTCTGCCGTCTCCTGGGTCGTCGGGAGCTTCGGGAGGGCCACGAAGTGGGCCGCCTTGGAGAACCGGTCCACTATCGTGAGAATAACGGTGTTGCCCTGGGACGGCGGGAGGCCCGTGATGAAGTCCAGGCCGATGTGAGACCAGGGGCGATGAGGCACCGGCAGGGGTTGGAGGAGTCCCGAGGTCCTCTGATGGTCTGCCTTGCCCCTGGCGCAGATGGTACAGGCCTGGACGTAGTCCCGGACGTCGGTTTCCAGGGACGCCCACCAGAAGCACTGCTGGACTACTGCCACGGTCCTACGCACTCTGGGATGACAGGACAGCTTGGACCCGTGACAGAAGTCCAATACGGCAGCTCTTGCTTCTGGCGGGACGTACAGTCTGTTCTTGAGGCCGGTCCCCGGGTCCGGGCTCCTTGCCAGGGCCTCCCGGACGGTCTTCTCCACGTCCCAGGTGAGGGAGGCCACGACAGTGGACTCGGGGATGATGTCTTGGTAGGGTTCGACAGCCCCGCTTTGGCTTCTTCTTCGTGCACCCGGGACAATGCATCTGGTTTTTGATTTTTGGTCCTGGGGCGGTACGTGATCCGGAAGTCAAAGCGCCCGAAGAACAGAGACCAGCGGGCTTGCCTGGGGTTCAGCCGCTTGGCGGTCCGGATGTACTTCAGGTTCCGATGGTCCGTGAAAACCGTGAAAGGCAACGATGCCCCCTCCAGCAGGTGTCTCCACTCTTCAAGAGCCTCCTTCACCGCAAGGAGCTCCCAATTGCCGACGTCATAGTTCCGTTCAGCTGGGGTCAACCTGCGGGAAAAATAGGCACGAGGATGGAGAACCTTATCATCCTCCACACTCTGGGACAGCACGGCTCCTATCCCTGAGTCAGAGGCGTCCACTTCCACTATGTACTGGCGATCAGAATCAGGCTGCACCAGAACTGGTGCAGTCGAGAACCGGCGTTTCAACTCCTGGAACGTGGCTTCGCACCGATCCGACCAGGTGAAGGGGACCTTGGTGGAGGTCAGGGCAGTCAGGGGGCTAACTACCTGACTGTAGCCTTTAATGAACCTCCTGTAGAAATTTGCAAAGCCGAGGAACTGCTGCAATTTCCTGTGGCTTGTTGGTTGGGGCTAATCTCTCACCGCCGCAACCTTGGCCGAATCAGGGGCGACGGAGTTGGAGGAGATGATGAACCCCAGGAAGGACAAAGAAGTGCGGTGGAACTCGCACTTCTCGCCCTTCACAAACAGCCGGTTCTCCAACAACCGCTGTAGGACCTGACGTACATGCTGGACATGGGTCTCAGGGTCCGGAGAAAAGATGAGTATATCGTCCAGATATACGAAGACGAACCGATGCAGGAAGTCCCACAAGACATCATTTACCAAAGCTTGGAACGTCGCGGGGGCGTTAGTGAGGCCGAACGGCATGACCAGGTACTCAAAGTGACCTAATGGGGTGTTAAATGCCGTCTTCCATTCGTCTCCCTTCCGGATCCGAACCAGGTGGTACGCGTTTCTAAGATCCAATTTAGTGAAAATTTGGGCTCCATGCAGGGACGTGAACACTGAATCCAACAGAGGTAACGGGTATCGGTTGCGAACCGTGATCTCGTTCAGCCCTCTGTAATCAATGCATGGACGGAGTCCGCCGTCCTTTTTGCCCACAAAAAAGAAACCAGCACCCATCGGGGAGGTGGAGTTCCGGATCAGCCCGGCAGCTAAAGAGTCCCGGATGTAGGTCTCCATTGATTCGCGTTCCGGACGTGAGAGGTTGTACAACCTACTGGACGGGTACTCAGTGCCCGGGACCAAATCGATGGCACAATCGTACGGTTGGTGCAGGGGAAGAGTGAGCGCCAGATCTTTGCTGAAAACGTCAGCAAGATCGTGGTACTCCTTTGGCACCGCCGATAGATTGGGGGGGACTTTAACCTCCTCATTAGCCGTCATGCCGGGAGGAACCGAGGATCCTAAACACTCCCGGTGGCAGGTTTCGCTCCACTGCGTCACAACCCCAGACGGCCAATCTATCCGGGGATTATGCTTCACCATCCATGGAAATCCCCAAATCACTCGGGAGGTAGAAGGTGTTACATGGAACACGATCTCCTCCCTGTGATTTCCAGACACAACCAAGGTCACTGGCTGTGTCTGATGTGTAATTAATGGAAGCAGGGTGCCATCTAGTGCTCGCACCTGCAATGGTGCCGGCAGAGCCACCAGGGGGAGCCCTACTTCCTTTGCCCATCCGCTATCCAGCAGATTCCCTTCCGACCCCGTGTCTACCAGTGCTGGGGCGTGAAGAGTTAAATCCCCACAAAGGATCATTACTGGGATTCGTGCAGATTTGCGGGGTTTCCCTGCGTGCGTGTTATGACCCACCCTTAGCCCAGTTTCTAAGGACGGGCGTTGTAGTTTGACCGTTTTGGGGCAGTCCTTCTGCATATGCTCACAAGAGCCGCAGACAAAACATTCCCCGCGGGCCAGCCTCCTTTGTCTGACGTTTGTTTTTAATTTGGCCCTGCTCGTGTCCATAGCCTCCTCAGCAGGGGGAGCTGTAGCCACACGGAGCTCTCTGGCAGTGAAGCGTGGGGACGACGTCACCCTTTCGGAACCGGAAGGGGGAGGGACGGCTCGTGCCCGGTCACGCCCCCCGGCCTGCTCCTAACGATGCTCATTCAAACGGTTGTCTAAGCGTATAACCAAATCGACAAGCCCGTCAAAATCCCGCGGTTCCTCCTTAGCCAGCAGGTGCTCCTTCAGGACCAGAGACAGTCCATTTACAAAGGCGGCGCGGAGCGCAACGTTATTCCAGCCGGACCTCGCTGCCGCGATGCGGAAGTCGACTGCATACTCGGCTGCGCTGCGGCGCCCCTGTCTCATTGACAGCAGCACGCTCGAAGCGGTCTCGCCTCTGTTGGGATGGTCAAAAACTTGTTTGAACTCCCGTATAAACTCAGCATAAGACGTTGGGAGCCGTGAATTCTGCTCCCAAAGCACCGTAGCCCAGGCGCGTGCCTCTCCTCGAAGCAGACTAATAACATAAGCCACCCGGCTGGCGTCTGACTCGTACATGACAGGACGCTGTGAAAAGACGAGCGAACACTGCATGAGGAAATCTGCGCACGTCTCAACACAGCCTCCGTATGGTTCCGGAGGGCTTATGTATGCTTCAGGGGACGGTGGGGGGGTCGTTGAATGACCAGTGGAACGTCTGTTACAGGCCCAGGACCAGCCAGAGGAGTGGCTGCAGCAGCGCCCTGATCGCGCGCTTCCACCCTGGCGGTGAGAGCCGGTTAAGGAGAACATTCTGCTCGGCCACTAAATCCAGCCGAGCCGTGAAGGCAGTTAAGATTTGCTGCAGCTCACTCAACACGCCTCCCACTGACGCCTGCGCTCCTGGCTCTTCCATTGGCCGTTCAAACTCGGGTTGACGCCCCTCGGAGTCCATGACTATTGGCCGAGAAATCCTGTTGTGAAGGTGTCGTAGCACGGACCCACAACAGGGGGCGCAAATGAACGGACAATGAGTAAGCCAAAAAGTAACAATTTAATGTTGTGATAATACACAACTAAATTCACAGAATTTGCACAGTCAATTAACACCAGGTGACGTGTGGGCAGGCTCGAAGATAGAAGACCCCCAACGAGAGAGAAGCCGCGTCCCACACGGCTTCCACCACCAACGGTCTGAAGAACACCGGAGCCGCCAAGTCCCGAGTCCCCAGGTGGCCTCTGTCTTCGGCTGTCGACCCTGGTACTGCTGGCAGAAAGCAGAGATAAGATGTATGAGTGTGGGTCCGCACACTCAGTAATCCACAGTCCAAACACAGTTAGGAGGGAGCACCTCCACCTCCAATCACACACACTCGTGCAGCTCCTGGTCAACCACTTATCTGGGTTGGGGTGTGAGGCGAAGCCGTCGCTGTCACACCAAACGCCAATTCCACAGATAAGGCAACACTCCAGGAAAACGGCTGCAGCAGAAGTTCAGGTTATTACACACAAAGTGTTAGTCAGCAGAGAAATTACCTTTCCAATGGTAGTCGATTTCTCGGCGGGGAGGTGGAGTTGCAGTCCGGCTTATGTACTGGTGTAGATGAGTGACAGCTGGTGCGATGAGTGACAGCTGTCACTTCCTCTGGGTCTGGCGCCCTCTCGTGCTTGGAGCCCGCACTCCAAGCAGGACGCCCTCTGGTGGTGGTGGGCCAGCAGTACCTCCTCTTCAGCGGCCCACATAACAAAGAAATGTGAATGAATTGTGGAATGTTGTTAAAGAATCTTGGAGTGGAATAACAGCTGAAAGGTGCCACAAGTTGGTTGACTCCATGCCTCGCAGATGTGAAGAAATCATGAAAAACCGTGGTTATACAACTAAATACTAGTTTAGTGAGTCACAGGATTGCTAAAAAAGCAGATTGAACATAATAGTTTTGAGTTTGTAGCATCAACAGCAGATGTTACTATTATTGTGAACACCCCCTTTTCTACTTTTTTTTTTTTTTTACTAATAGCCCAATTTCATAGCCTTAAGAGTGTGCATATCATGAATGCTTGGTCTTGTTGGATTTGTGAGAATCTACTGAATCTACTCCCTTACCAAAAAGTAGTACATGCAACTATGTTTCAAGTATACTTCCAGTTTACTTTTTATATACTTATCAGTATTATTTTTTGGTAAGGGCTGGTACCTTGTTTCCCATGTAACAATAAGAAATATATTCAAAACCTGGATTAATCTTTTTAGTCACATAGCACTACTATTATTCTGAACACCACTGTACAAGTTGATTGTTATTTACATTGACATTGATTATTCTTGTGTTGTCCTTTCTTTTTTTTTTTTTTGCATGATTGAATAAAGAATAAAAACTCTCCTCTTCCTCCTCCTCCATCTTCTCTGTGCGATGCTCTTTCAGTCTTTTCTCCCACTTCATTCTAAGCACCCAGTGGGTTCACACCCTCATGGCTTTGACTGGATGCAACCTTCAGAGATTCCACAGCCGTCTTCAGGGCAGCCACATACGAGGTCTGTGAGAAAACTATCTGACCTTTTTATTTTTTTCAAAAACTATATGGATTTGAATCATGTGCGCTTGCATCAGACAAGCTTGAACCTTCGTGCACATGCGTGAGTTTTTTCACGCTTGTCAGTTGCGTTGGAAACCATTCGTAAGATTCAGACGGCTTTCGGTGGCTTTTTGAGTGAGTATCCGAGAAATTGTTTAACAGCTGGGCATGTTCCAACTTGTCCTGTGAGACTTCCAACACGGAGGTGTTGTTTGTCCCGCGCCATGAGCAGCCGCGTCCCGACGCACGAATCCGTCCGCATGTCTTTCATTACAAAATCTCCTTTAACAGTGGAATGTGCCAATAAAGTGCTGATCCCAACCTCTTCTGAAACTTCTCTGCTAGTCACACGACGTCCTGCATCAACAGAGCCTTAAATTTGGAAGTGATCTGCTCGTTCCAGCCTGTCGATGGCCGCTCGGGGCGCGATGCGCCCTCCACCGCCGTGGGCCGTTTTTAATCCAGTTTTAATGGTCCTTAATCCATGTGATACCGATAGAATCTTCACCGAAATCCATCTGAATCTTCCAAATGGTTTCCATCTGGCTGTCTGGCAGAGTTTCTGAAAAAAATTTCATGGAACAAAGCGGCAGTCACTCCGCCATTCCTAAACAATAAAAATCTGATGAGGGGGGTGGACCAGTGCTCACTCAAAGCCTGCCCACAGACAAATGACACAACTGACAGGCGTGAAAAAACTCACGCATGTGCACGAAGGTTCAAGCTTGTCTGATGCAAACGCACATGATTCAAATCCATATAGTTTTTGAAAAAAATAAAAAGGTCGGATACTTTTCTAACAGACCTCGTATCAAAGCAGAACATTTTACCCGTGAGGAAGTACTTACATTACTACTCAAATACACATAAAACAGGTGGTGCTTCTGTTGAATCCCGAAATCCAACAGAGCTAAAATTTTACAGGCAAACTGTTCTTACATGACATTTGATGCAGAGAAGATCAAGGCTCCAAGAAAGAAGTATGCATTCAATAACTGTAATTATTACGGCTATATACGGCTTATACATTACGGCTGAATGGATCCTTGTCATTTGATTGGTGCTTTGTATGTGACGTGAAATGGATTATTTTTCCCATTTGTGTTGCACTGCATTTCGCGTGCAATTTGGTTCCATACATTTTGTACCATTGCACACTGCGACCACCACCCATTGGTGGGGACAGCATTTAGCTAAACATGGTGGAGTTTGTTTTAATCACAGAAGACGGTTTGAAGGAGCTAATTGACGGTGATAACTGCTAATTCTTCTAACACAGACACACACACACACACACAAAATCGCTGCGCCATAAGCTGTCTGGAGACCTAAAGAGCTGTTAGGATGAAAAGCTGGACTCTTTTCTGACGTGATTTTTCTCTGGAGGAACGACACGAAGGAACTAGTCTTTTTGTTGTTGTTGTTGTTTTGTTTTTTGGAAGTACACAAAGTCAGTGCACAGCATCACGAACTACATTGTCAGAATTACTTTGAACTTTCTGTTTTTCCAAGTGGACTCCTGCACTCAAAAAAATGGCTCTTTGGATGAACTCAATTCAATTATGTGCAGGATTTCCATCTAATAAATATATATTGCCCCAACTCAAATAAAACACATCAATGGAAGATACTGTAATTTAATTTATTTGGGACAACATATGCAACCCCAATTCCAATGAAGTTGGGACGTTGTGTAAAATGTAACTAAAAACAATACAATGATTTGCAAATCCTCTTTAACCTATATTCAACTGAATACACTACAAAGACAAGATATTTAATGTTCAAACTGATAAACTTTATGCTTTTTGTGCAAATATTTGCTAATTTTGAAATGGATGCCTGCAACACGTTTCAAAAAAGCTGGGACAGTGGTATGTTTACCACTGTGTTACATCACCTTTCCTTCTAACAACACTCAATAAGCGTTTGGGAACTGAGGACACTAATTGTTGAAGCTTTGTAGGTGGAATTCTTTCCAATTCTTGCTTGATGTACGACTTCAGTTGTTCAACAGTCCGGGGTCTCTGTTGTTGTATTTTGTGCTTCAAAATGCGCCACACATTCTCTTTTACTACGAAGCCACGCTGTTGTAACACGTGCAGAATGTGGCTTGGCATTGTCTTGCTGAAATAAGCAGTGATGTCCCTGAAAAAGACGTTGCTTGGATGGCAGCATGTGTTGCTCCAAAACCTGGATGTACCTTTCAGCAGTGATGGTGCCATCACAGATGTGTAAGTTGGCCATGTCATGGGCACTAACACACCTCCATACCATCACAGATGTTGGCTTTTGAACTTTGTGCTGGTAACAATCTGGATGGTCTTTTTCCTCTTTTGTCCAGAGGACACGACGTCCATGATTTCCAAAAACAATTTGAAATGTGGACTCATCAGACCACAGCACACTTTTCCACTTTGCGTCTGTCCATTTCAAATGAGCTCAGGCCCAGAGAAGGTGGCAACCTTTCTGGATGTTGTTGTTTGGGTTTCACTTTGCATGGTAGTTTTAACTTGCACTTGATGCAGCGATGAAGTGTGTTAACTGACAATGGTTTTCTGAAGTGTTTCTGAGCCCACGCCGTAAGATCGTTTACACAATGATGTCAGTTTTTAATGCAGTGCCACCTGAGGGATCGAAGGTCACGGGCATTCAATGTTGATTTTCAGCCTTGCAGCTTACATATAGAAAGTTCTCCAAATTCTCTGAATCTTCTGATTATATTATGGACTGTAGATGATGGAATCCCTAAATTCCTTGCAATTGAATGTTGAGAAACATTATAAACATTATAAAAACAACAAAGTTTATCAGTTTGAACATTAAATATCTGTCTTTGTGGTGTATTCAATTGAATATAGGTTGAAGAGGATTTGCAAATCATTGTATTCTGTTTTTATTTACATTTTACACAACATCCCAACTTCATTTGAATTGGGGTTATAGACTTGAATGAATTTGTTTGTCCCAGTCTAGATGTTGTGAAACAAGATAGAAAATCAATCAATCAATCAATCAATTTTTTTTATATAGCGCCAAATCACAACAAACAGTTGCCCCAAGGCGCTTTATATTGTAAGGCAAGGCCATACAATAAAAATAATACCATCAGTTTGTCAAACACACTATGTCTGCCACAACACAAGATATTAGTTTGATCCTTAATTAATTTCTTTATGAGGTTAGTTAAAGATAGGAAATAATCAGAGGTAAAAGTAAGAGCTTTACACGCTCGCCTGAGGGATCGAAGGTCACGGGCATTCAATGTTGGTTTTCAGCCTTGCTGCTTATGTGTGAATTATATTATGGACTGTAGATGATGAAATCCTAAATTCCTTGCAATTGAACATTGAGAAACATTGTTCTTAAACTGTTGGACTATTTTTTTCAAGCAGTTGTTCACAAAGTGGTGATCCTCGCCCCATCTTTGCTTGTGAATGGCTGAGCCTTTTGGGGATTCTCCTTTTATACCCAATCATGACACTCACCTGTTTCCAATTAACCTGTTCACCTGTGGAATGTTTCAAACAGGTGTTCTTTGAGCATTCATCAACTTTCCCAGTCTTTTGTTGCCCCGTCCCAGCTTTTTTGAAACATGTTGCAGGCATCCATTTCAGAATGAGCAAATATTTGCACAAAAACAAAGGCTACCAGTTTGAACATCTTGTGTTTGTGGTGTATTCAATGGAATATAAGTTGAAGAGGATTTGCAAATCATTGTATTCTATTTTTATTTACATTTCACACAACGTCCCAACTTCCTTGGAATTGGGGTTGTGTAAAGTGACAAAAAACAATAACAAATGGCTCCTATACTCCGGCCCCTAATTGTGAAGGAAGAAAACAATTAAATATCCTAGGAGCCATAAAGTCCAATCTTCTTTGTGCTCTTCTTCCTCACTCTCAATCATTTGGAGTATGTGCTGGCTGTCTACAAAAACGTACACATTGATGCGCCGGTAGCGACACGCCTATGTTTGCACTTCTGGGGAACTCTTTGCACCAGCCCTTTGGCCTGACTGTCCTCACTGGCCAGGTTTCGGTGTGTGCGGCGTATGTAGACCCAAGACAGATGCTGAAGACTCCAGACTGTCACAGGGTCAGCTGGATGGGGTCGGGCTTCTCTCCTTTGACTCTAATGCACTAACGGAGCAAAGGACACAGCCAAGATGTTTTACTCTCCCATGTTCACTGCCCACTCCTGGTTATCTGGGTCAGCTGATCCTCTGTAGTTTTTAACCAGAATGTCTCCACTTTTCAGCAGTACGTTCATGTTATTTTCATGATCCTTCTGCAGACCTGCGCCACAATAAATGTGATCATACTGGTGGCTGTCTGTTGTGATTTCCAACCAATTCCCCACCACAAAGACGGGTTCACAAAACTTATCAAAGCTGTTACTGTTCTTTATGAATTCATCCAGCAACCATTTGCTCCACTGCTGTAGAAATGTCTGTGATATTGGATCATACAATGACATCTTCTGCTGGCACATTTCCTGCAACATCACTTTTGGTACCAAAGTGAATAATGAGAAAAAGCCCAATGGGTCATGAATGGAACAAATGATGGAAAGAATGCCACGGCTTACGGTTGTTTTCCCACTTTTGGCTCAAAAATGAACTTGTTGTTTTCGGCACACTAATGTAATCCAAGAGCCGTTTCCACAGATAAACTATCCTGTTGCAGATGGATTGTCTGGTTGCTGTGGATCGGCTTTCCTCTGGGATAAACAACAATGTGGCAGGACTATCGCTGGTCCACTTTGACAGTTGAAATTGAGCATAAGTCAGTTAAGGCGGTGGCCAAAGATTTCAGACAATCATCTACATAAAAGCGATAATGGATGTGTTGTGTGGGCCGCTGAAGAGGAGGTACTGCTGGCCCAACACTAGAGGGCGCCCTGCCTGAACGACGGGCTTCAGGCACCAGAAGGCGCAGCTGCCTCCCAGGAACAACACCGGTAGTGACAGCTGTCACTCATCTATTCATCATCCAACCATCCCATAAAAGCCGGGCAGCAACTCCACCTCCCTGCCGAGAAATCAGCTTATCCGACAGGTAAACCTCTCAGCCGTTTCTGTGCCGTACGCACATATTTGCTTCTGAACTCTTTGCAGTCGTAACCTTCTGTATACTTACAGCTTGGAGCTGGTTTGGTGTAAATTTGGAGGAACTGGCGTTTCCACTCCTCGATTTCCTAAGTATTACATTAGGAATACTTAGGAACTAAGTATACTTAGGATTTCTAAAAACAATTTGAAATGTGGACTCATCAGACCACAGCACACTTTTCCACTCTGCATCTGTCCATTTCAAATTTGCACTTGTAGATGTAGTGATGAACTGTGTTAACTGACAATGGTTTTCTGAAGTGTTCCTGAGCCCACAGGGTAAGATCCTTTACACAATGATGTCAGTTTTTAATGCAATGCCGCCTGAGGGATCGAAGGTCACTGGCATTCAATGTTGATTTTTGGCCTTGCCGCTTACATGTAGAAAGCTCTCCAGATTCTCTGAACCTTCTGATTATATTATGTGACTGTAGATGATGGAATCCCTAAATTCCTTACAATTGAACGTTGAGAAACATTGTTCTTAAACTGTTGGACTATTTTTTCATGCAGTTGTTCACAAAGTGGTGATCCTTACCCCATCTTTGCTTGTGAATGGCTGAGCCTTTTGGGGATGCTCCTTTTATACCCAATTCGAAATTCTCTACTATGCACTTTTTGAATCAACACATTTGTGTGAGTCTCTTTTCACACACACACACACACACACTTATCTACAACTGCTTAGTCCAATCAAGGGTCGCCGGGGGCTCGAGCCTATCCCAACAGTCATAGAGCATGAGGCGGCGTACACCCAGGACAGGACACCAGTCTGTCGCAGGGCCACAAACACATTCACACCCACTCACTCACCTACAGACAATTTAAAGACTACAATCCACCTAACCCGCATGCCTTTGGATGTGGGAGGAAACCGGAGCACCCGGAGGAAACATGCAAACTCCACACAGAAAGGCCACAGGCGTGAATTGAACCCATGACCTTCTCGCTGTGAGGCAACAGTGCTAACCACTAAGTCACCGTGCTACCCGCCTTTTCACACATGAAAATCAAGTCAAAATACAGACTCACCATGGTGGAGACCATCTTGCAGCCTGCTTATGGCTGGCACTCAGCTCCTACTGTCCGGACTATGAGAGACTAGCTGCCTCTTCTCAGTGCACGATGGGTATTAGTAAGATTTTATCGATATTGATGCCATTATTGAATGAATTAATGAATTTATTTGGCACACAGACTCAACAATAACAAAAAACTGATACACAAGACAAGTCCACAATGACGTGTGACCAAAAGGGGGTGAGCAGAAGCAAAGCTTATAAATGCCCACCCCTTATATATATACATACATACATACATTTATAGTCATTACCAACCCCCAGAGCAAGCACACAGGCAACAGTGGTAAGGAAAAACTCCCTTCAATGTATTGAGGAAGAAACCTCAAGCAGACCAGACTCTAAGGGGTGACCCTCTGCTTGGGCCATGCTACAAACACATTTAACACAACACAAACTCAAATCCCATCATCATAAACATATCTAGTGAACACCATATCTTTATCTACATACATATATACATATATACACGTACCTACATACACCTGAATGAATGATGATACATACATGTCCACAGACACACTGTCAAGAAAGATGACTTTAAGCTTGCTTTCAGCTTGTTTTCATCTTGGAATATAATACGTGCCATGGGATTAATACACATGTTGTTGGAATAAACTGGACAGTGGTTGGTACTTTCCTGGAGTAAGTGAGGTCATTCCGGACTTTTCCATTACAGATGGGGAGGCCCATGGAATGAACTCAGTGGTGAAGATGATGGAATATGTCTAAGATGATTCTAAAATGACAAAGTATGATCAAATGAACTATTAATGTAATAAAAGTAAGAGTTGATTAGAAAGAGTATGTTACAAATAAGTGAAATAAATGATTATATGAGTTGTTTTTCATAAAGGGTGCAGTTAGAGAAAAAAAGGAACTAAAGTTGTTTTTCATTGCAGTTAGAGAAAAAGAGGAACTAAAGTTGTTTTCATTGCAGTTAGAGAGAAAGAGGAACTGAAGAAGTTGTTTTTAGTGCAGAGTCAGGGAAAGAGGAAGTTAGTGATGTCGCAAGTGAGGCCAGAAGAGCTGATGATAAAAACAACTGAAAATGATTAAGATGTGATAAGATATGAAATGAATAATAAGGAATGAAAATGTTGTATATGATCATATGAATTGTTTTTATGTGAAAGAGAGTTGTAATGAAATGATTGAATATGATTGATGTGATTCTAAAGACATGATTTAAAAAGAATGAATTCTCAGAAAAGCTGACGTGTTAACAGAAAAGAGGAACTGGAGCTAGTTACTGGTAGCCGAGACATAAGTTATGAGAAATAAGTTCCGCAGATGGCTTCCAGTAAAGGGAAGGAGTAGGGGGGAGGTTTTGAGTCACCATCATCCCCATGGTAACCGAGATCAACTCAACAACAACAAGAGTTTCATATAAAAACTGTACAACAACAGGAAACGGGGTTATTCTTCCAGGGAGAGGTGCTGTTGTCACTTCTCCCCTGCTACGAGGAGATCACAAGACTTGACCATCTTGTGAGCTGCAATTGGAATCGTGGAGTGAGAGGATTGGAGACATAAGAGATCATTTGAGAGAGTTTTCAACTCCCACTCAGGCCGTCCAGTCACGGAGTAGCAGAGCATTGGAGAATAATCACTGGCCTTAAGTCTGAGTGGGGAAGTTTCAACGTTTTCTCTCTCAAGGAACATCACATCATACCAGAATGGATTAGATCAACTTTTGGTTGATTGAAGAAGGAATAAACTCTTATGTGGATTTATTTCCTGAAGGATTACAACATCACACAAGGATCGTGGTCAGCTAACAACTAATAGCTGATGAAGAGGAAATCAAGTTCATCGAATTGGGGATTTTAACATCAAAAAACCTCCTTCCCTCACTCCTAGAAAAATTGTTAAGAAGTTAATCCAGTCCAGTCAGAGTAAGATCAGACAGCATTATTAAATCAAAAACAAAAATCTCTGCCAATTATTATTCTGATTATATTTGAATTATTGTTGTGAAATTATCATCATATAACCGATTTTGATTATGTTGTCAGCACTTGCAAAACCTGCAATAAATTTCCAAGCATGCAGTTAAAGTGTTAAGGCTCGGACATTGGATTTATTGATGCTTCTTAAGGTGTAAAAGTTAAAGTTTATTGGGTGTACAACATCAAAAAGTGCTCTAAAAGGTTAGTCTGGTTTTTAATGAAATTAACGCATCCTGGGGACTCGCTGTACGAGTCACTAAATTTAAAATCTAGCAACATTCCAAGAGCCCTGATCCATAAGAGGAGAGCTGCCGTTAACAGGCGTGGCTGGCTCGTATCCTGGTTCCAGAGGAGGCTATTCGACCGGGGTGCGAGATCAGCGTCAGCGGGGTGGACGTCCGGATGGAGGCAGTGAGCGGCTAGACGAATCTCCTCGCCACCAGCTTGAACAGCCTTTGTGCAGCCCTGCTGGGTAATACCCGTGGAGACACAAAGGTCGGACCCCAGAGACGGAGAGCTGGTTTTATATAACGGGATCTGACAACACATATATGCATAGATTTGTCCATAACTAAACAATACCTATAATTCAAATCATATTTTCTTCACTGTAATACTTTGTTATAATATTCTTTTTAAATAATCTCTTGAAAAATACTAAGGTGCCACACATTCTAATCTCTTTTGGACATTCATTCCACTTCTTCACCCCAATCACAGACACACAAAAACCCTTTGCATTTGTTCTTACTGGTGGTTTCTTAAAAATTGCACAACCTCGTAAACTGTAACCGGATTCCCTCAATCTGAACTGATTCTGGACATGCCTCAGTAAGGCTTGGCTTTTTGCTTTAAACAAAGTATGAATTGTGATGTAATCCACCAAATCTCTGAATTTTAATAA
Organism: Thalassophryne amazonica; assembly: GCF_902500255.1. NCBI lineage: Eukaryota > Metazoa > Chordata > Actinopteri > Batrachoidiformes > Batrachoididae > Thalassophryne > Thalassophryne amazonica. The sequence continues at coordinate 11,899,978 of NC_047108.1, forward strand.
ATTTAAAGACACAAATAGAGAATGCGTTGGTTCATGGTAATGTTTATTGCAGATGATTCTTATAGCTCATTTTTGTAAAAGAAATATTTGATTAGTATTTGATTTGTAAGTGTTTCCCTACATCTCAACACAATATATCATGTATGGAGTTATCAAGGAGTGATATAAGTAAGTAACCCTTTTTGTGAAAGTATGTCTTTAGTTTTACACAAAATGGCGATGGATTTTGACCTTTTCAATTTGATATAATTTGTATGTGATTTCAAGCTGAGTTTGTTATCAATTATAACACCTAGGAATTTGTTCTCCGTTACTACTTCTATTTCCATATTGTTTATTGTAAGGTTTCTACATTGAGGTACTTGTTTATTTCCAAATATAATACATTTAGTTTTCCCATTGTGGAGTGACAATTTATTAGCATCAAACCAAGCCTTAAACTTTTTCAACTCATTCTCCACCATGTCCAAAAGCTGTTCTAGATTATCACCACTACTGAAGACAGTTGTATCATCTGCAAATAAAATACACTTTAGTGATTGCGGCACCCAACCTATATCATTAATACATAAAATAAACAACAAGGGACCAAGCACAGAGCCCTGCCGCACTCCACAAGTAATTTCCCAAAGTATTGAAATCTTCCCTGTAAATAACTTTTTATCCAGTCATATGCAAGACCTCTGATCCCATATTTTTGTAATTTAGTTAGTAATATTGCATGATTCACTGTGTCAAATGCTTTCTGTAGATCAAAGAAAATGCCAACTGTATACTGTTTTCTATCAATTGCCGTCCCTATACTTTCAACAAAATCCATCAATGCCAGTGATGTAGTCCAAGATTTTCTAAATGTATATTGCTCATCACAAAGTATCTCATGCTTTAATAAATGCAATCTCTTAGCAAATATTTTTTTCTAGAATTTTGGAAAATTGTGGTAGGAGTGAAATAGTTCTATAATTAGAAAAAACATGTTTGTCACCAGTTTTAAACAAGGGTATTACTTTAGCTATTTTCATTTGAGAGGGAAATTTACCAGTACTTAATGACATATTGCAAATGTGGTTGAAAGGTATTACTATACAATCAATAATTATTTTCAGTAAAGCCATGTCCAGATTATTAGTCAGTTATTGATTCCGCTTATCAATCTGATTTCTTATTGATTCCTTTATCGATACCTCTTGTGAATTTTCTGTGTACTAAAATTAGGCTTTACAGGTTTTCTATAGTGGGGTAAAAAAGTATTTAGTCAGTCCCTGATTGTGCAAGTTCTCCTACTTAGAAAGATGAGAGTGGTCTGTAATTTTCAACACAGGTACACTTCAATTATGAGAGACAAAATGAGTAAAAAAAATCCAGGAAATCACATTGCAGGATTTTAAAAGAATTTATTTGTAAATTATGGTGGAAAATAAGTATTTGGTCACTCACAAACAAGCAAATTTTCTGGCTTTCACAGACCTGTAACTTCTTTAAGAAGCTCTTCTGTCCTCCACCTGTTACCTGTATTAATGGCACCTGTTTGAACTCGTTATCTGTATAAAAGACACCTATCCACAGCCTCAAACAGTCAGACTCCAAACTCAACCACGGACAAGACCAAAGAGCTGTCGAAGGACACCAGGAAGAAAATTGTAGACTTGCACCAGGCTGGGAAGAGTGAATCTACAATAGTCAAGCAGGTTGGTGTGAATAAATCAACTGTGGGAGCAATTGTAAGAAAATGGAAGACATACAAGACCTTTGATAATCTCCCTTGATCTGGGGCTCCACGCAAGATCTCAAAATGATCATGAGAATGGTGAACAAAAATCCCAGAACTACACGGGTGGACATGTTGAATGATCTGCAGAGATGTGGGACCAAAGTAACAAAGTCTACACACTACGCAGAGAGGGACTCAAATCCTGCAGTGCCAGGCCTGTCCCCTGCTTAAGCCAGTAGGTGTCCAGGCCCATCTGAAGTTTGCCAGAGAGCATGTGGATGATCCAGAAGAGGATCTCTGGATCTCTAGAGGAGATCTGCATGGAGGAATGGGCCAACATACCAGCTACAGTGTGTGCAAACCTGGTGAAGTCTTACAGGAAAGGTTTGACCTCTGTCATTGCCAACAAAGATTATGTTACAAAGTATTGAGCTGAACTTTTGTTATTGACCAAATACTTATTTTCAGGGACTGACTAAATACTTTTTTGCCCCACTGTATGTCAGTGAGTCTTAAAGTAAAAAATAAATATGAAATCGAACAGTGCATCATTGATCTCTGGGCATAAATATACTCTACATGGTGGATCCTTGATCTCTTGACATAAACAGAAATTAAAGAAAATCTGTAGTTTTTGTCAAACAGACATTTGGCATGAATGTCTTTCCATACATGTGAGCTGAGCTCAGCCGGCTGCTGCAGGACTTCTCATTTTGGGAGGAAAAAATGTTTTGATGGATTGCAGTTTATTGTTTGTATTACAACATTTGGAAAGAGGTGTAATTTTATTTAAACGCCGATTTATACACACATATAGCTGAACACACAAAGTAGCCTATATTAATATTTTTATTGTATATGGCTGCATGCAGTATCTGACACTTTCTCACTGCAGTTCATAAAAATAAATTGGTCAGTTGAACAACCTCTCTCCCTCTCATTCAGTCACATACACACACACACCTTAATCAGTATTGTTTAACTTTGTGTGGGGAAAAAAAACGCCAAGAACGTTAGGTAGTAGAAATAAATAATGGAAAAAAAAATCACAGTTTGATCATAAAATTTAAAAAAATGAAAGTTTTGTTGAGTATGACAACTCTTGTTCATGCATACTTAGTAATTCAGAATTTCCAAGTACATTGCATCTAAATTCTGAGGCTGTTCTGTTATTCATTCACACACTTAAGAATATTCATGTTCTCTGATTTATTAAAAAAAAAACTTGTTCTGTAAAATAGTTCCTTTCCAATTGTGACTCTCAATTCTGAGGCTGTTCTATAAATATTCATTCATACAATTAAGAATATTCATGTTCTGAGTTCATAAAAAACTTGTTCTGTAAATAGTTCTTTTACTTTTGTGATCAAAAACATTTATCTGAATCTCAATTTTGAGGCTGTTCTGTAAATAATTTTCAAATAAACAATAAATATAGCAACTTCTGATCAATCCATATCAAATCAATTTTATTTATATAGCGCCAAATCACAACAAACAGTTGCCCCAAGGCGCTTTATATTGTAAGGCAAAGCCATACAATAATTACGGAAAAACCCCAACGGTCAAAATGACCCCCTGTGAGCAAGCACTTGGCGACAGTGGGAAGGAAAAACTCCCTTTTAACAGGAAGAAACCTCCAGCAGAACCAGGCTCAGGGAGGGGCAGTCTTCTGCTGGGACTGGTTGGGGCTGAGGGAGAGAACCAGGAAAAAGACATGCTGTGGAGGGGAGCAGAGATCAATCACTAATGATTAAATGCAGAGTGGTGCATACAGAGCAAAAAGAGAAAGAAACACTCAGTGCATCATGGGAACCCCCCAGCAGTCTAAGTCTATAGCAGCATAACTAAGGGATGGTTCAGGGTCACCTGATCCAGCCCTAACTATAAGCTTTAGCAAAAAGGAAAGTTTTAAGCCTAAGGCCAATATGGGTGAGATATGCTCTCTCCTTCTAGTCCCCGTCAGTACTCTAGCTGCAACATTTTGAATTAACTGAAGGCTTTTCAGGGAACTTTTAGGACAACCTGATAATAATGAATTACAATAGTCCAGCCTAGAGGAAATAAATGCATGAATTAGTTTTTCAGCATCACTCTGAGACAAGACCTTTCTAATTTTAGAGATATTGCGCAAATGCAAAAAAGCAGTGCTACATATTTGTTTCATATGCGCTTTGAATGACACATCCTGATCAAAAATGACTCCAAGATTTCTCACAGTATTACTAGAGGTCAGGGTAATGCCATCCAGAGTACGGATCTGGTTAGACACCATGTTTCTAAGATTTGTGGGGCCAAGTACAATAACTTCAGTTTTATCTGAGTTTAAAAGCAGGAAATTAGAGGTCATCCATGTCCTTATGTCTGTAAGACAATCCAGCAGTTTAGCTAATTGGTGTGTGTCCTCTGGCTTCATGGATAGATAAAGCTGGGTATCATCTGCGTAACAATGAAAATTTAAGCAATGCTGTCTAATAATACTGCCTAAGGGAAGCATGTATAAAGTGAATAAAATTGGTCCTAGCACAGAACCTTGTGGAACTCCATAATTAACCTTAGTCTGTGAAGAAGATTCCCCATTTACATGAACAATTGTAATCTATTAGATAAATATGATTCAAACCACCGCAGCGCAGTGCCTTTAATATCTATGGCATGCTCTAATCTCTGTAATAAAATTTTATGGTCAACAGTATCAAAAGCAGCACTGAGGTCTAACAGAACAAGCACAGAGATGAGTCCACTGTCTGAGGCCATAAGAAGATCATTTGTAACCTTCACTAATGCTGTTTTTGTACTATGATGAATTCTAAAACCTGACTGAAACTCTTCAAATAGACCATTCCTCTGCAGACGATCAGTTAGCTGTTTTACAACTACCCTTTCAAGAATTTTTGAGAGAAAAAGAAGGTTGGAGATTGGCCTATAATTAGCTAAGATAGCTGGGTCAAGTGATGGCTTTTTAAGTAATGGTTTAATTACTGCCACCTTAAAAGCCTGTGGTACATAGCCAACTAATAAAGACAGATTGATCATATTTAAGATCGAAGCATTAAATAATGGTAGGGCTTCCTTGAGCAGCCTGGTAGGAATGGGGTCTAATAGACATGTTGATGGTTTGGATGAAGTAACTAATGAAAATAACTCAGACAGAACAATCTGAGAGAAAGAGTCTAACCAAATGCCGGCATCACTGAAAGCAGCCAAAGATAACGATACGTCTTTGGGATGGTTATGAGTAATTTTTTCTCTAATAGTTAAAATTTTATTAGCAAAGAAAGTCATGAAGTCATTACTAGTTAAAGTTAAAAGAATACTCGGCTCAATAGAGCTCTGACTCTTTGTCAGCCTGGCTACAGTGCTGAAAAGAAACCTGGGGTTCTTATTTTCTTCAATTAGTGATGAGTAGTAAGATGTCCTAGCTTTACGGAGGGCTTTTTTTATAGAGCAACAGACTCTTTTTCCAGGCTAAGTGAAGATCTTCTAAATTAGTGAGACGCCATTTCCTCTCCAACTTACGGGTTATCTGCTTTAAGCTGCGAGTTTGTGAGTTATACCACGGAGTCAGGCACTTCTGATTTAAAGCTCTCTTTTTCAGAGGAGCTACAGCATCCAAAGTTGTCTTCAATGAGGATGTAAAACTATTGATGAGATACTCTATCTCACTTACAGAGTTTAGGTAGCTACTCTGCACTGTGTTGGTATATGGCATTAGAGAACATAAAGAAGGAATCATATCCTTAAACCTAGTTACAACACTTTCTGAAAGACTTCTAGTGTAATGAAACTTATTCCCCACTGCTGGGTAGTCCATCAGAGTAAATGTAAATGTTATTAGATGGGACCTGATTATTCAAAACCTTATAAGTAAGAAGAAGAATTTTAAATTCTATTCAAGAATTAACAGGGAGCCAATGAAGAGGCCAATATGGGTGAAATATGCTCTCTCCTTCTAGTCCCTGCAAGTACCCTAGCTGCAGCATTTTGAATTAACTGAAGGCTTTTCAGGGAACTTTTAGGACAACCTGATAATAATGAATTACAATAGTCCAGCCTAGAGGAAATAAATGCATGAATTAGTTTTCAGCATCACTCTGAGACAAGACCTTTCTAATTTTAGAGATATTGCGCAAATGCAAAAAAGCAGTCCTACATATTTGCTTAATATGCGCATTGAAGGACATATCCTGATCAAAAAATTACTCCAAGATTTCTCACAGTATTACTAGAGGTCAGGGTAATGCCATCCAGAGTAAGGATCTGGTTAGACACCATGTTTCTAAGATTTGTGGGGCCAAGTACAATAACTTCAGTTTTATCTGAATTTAAAAGCAGGAAATTAGAGGTCATCCATGTCTTTATGTCTGTAAGACAATCCTGCAGTTTAATGAATTGGTGTGTGTCCTCTGCCTTCATGGATAGATAAAGCTGGGTGTCATCTGCGTAACAATGAAAATTTAAGCAATGCTTTCGAATAATACTGCCTAAGGGAAGCATGTATAAAGTGAATAAAATTGGTCCTAGCACAGAACCTTATGGAACTCCATAATTAACCTTAATCTGTGAAGATTTAAAATAATGTACTGATTTAAGCCCCAGCCATTTCAGGTTAAGCCATGCGCACTTCCGGTTTAGGCCCTGCCCACTACAAGTACAGATAAGGATACAGATAATTTAGATGGTTGAACAGATACAGATAGTGGTGTACTCGCTCATCCCTGTTTTTTTTTTACCACCCTTGAAGAATGTCAGCTACCTATTGTATAAACACTACCCAGTCTGGAGCCCATGGATCCCCATGGTCAATGCGCTAACAAAAGAGAGAAACTGTTATTTCTTTCCTGTTGTTAGAGTTAACTAAAGACAAAATGTCCAGTTTTATCTGTTACATGTTTTTTCCATGTGACGTTATGAGTATTCCTTTTTATAATTCTTGTCGTTTTAACTGTTGGGGTTTTTCTGTAATTATTGTATGGCTTTTGCCTTACAATATAAAGTGCCTTGGGGCAACTGTTTGTTGTGATTTGGTGCTATATAAATAAAATTGATTTGATTTTGATTTGATGAAATGTTATTTGTTGAATTGTGAATGAATTGTCATGGTGATAACAGTGTTTCTGTTGATCCCTTTCCTTTTCTAGTATGGATTTAGGAAACTCAGTCAGCTTATGTTTTGTTAGCCAAAGAAGAAAGTATATGTCATTTATTGTATCTGATATGTTACAACTTTATAAATAACTTTCTTGTGGGGAGAAACTTGATGCCAAGTGGGTGGGGCTTATGGCCATGTGCATAGCCTCTTTAAAATTACCTTGAAATAAAGGAACCTTCTCTTGTTCGCTTGCTCTTCCACTCATCTGCTGTTCTTTCATTTTTCTTCTGACTTTTTCCTTCTTGGACTCTCTTTGATCGCTCTTCTCTACCTTCTCTGCAGAGGATGAGAAGAGCTGACCTCCCCACATCTGCACTCACCACCTTCTACAGGGGTGCCACTGAGAGCATCCTGACCAGCAGCCTCTCTGTCTGGCACGGCAGCTGTTTAGCTGCAGACAAGAAGGCACTACAGACAGTGGTGAGGACTGCAGCAAAGATCATCAGATCACCACTACCAGCCATTCAGGACCTGTACACTTCACACTGTTCCAAGAGAGCAATGAACATCATCAAACACTCCACTCACCCAGCACAAAAAATGTTCTCCATACTACCATCAGGGAAGCGCTACCGCAGCATGCGGTGCAGCACAAGCAGACTGGGAAACAGCTTCTTTCCACAAGCCATCAAACTCATCAACACACTGAAGAAAACTACATGAACATTTCAAAGACACTGAAGAACATTCAATCAACACTTCATTTCACCATGTCACTTGCACTTTACTCTTTGCACCTTACATACTGCATCTACACTATTGCACATAACGTGTATGTCCACTGATTGTACTTCTGCTGCTGTGTGATTTTGTGTGTGTGTGTGTGTGTATTGTACATGTCTATATCAGTATGTTAGTCTTTTTTACTGCACGTGTGTGTGTGTGTGTGTGTGTGGCTGTGAGTGAAATGTGTCAGAGAGAGAAATGTAAATTCATGTATCACGTGTGCGTGTGTGTGTGTGTGTGTGTGTGTGTGTGTGTGTGTGTGTGTGTGTGTGTGTGTGTGTTTGTATTTATTGTCAATGTCTTATCTATATGTTTAGTTTAACTGCACATTGGAGACTGGTCAAATGCAATTTCAATCTTCTGTGCTAACACTGTTACATAGATTTTTGACAATAAAGTACACTTTGACTTTGACAAGTCCTTAGCTTGTGGCTTTTGTTTCATTAATTGGGCACCGCAGTCTCGTTTGAGGGCGGGCGCTGAAGGGGTAAAATATGTTGCATATGTGATGTAATTTCTCGACTTACGGGAAAGAGAAACACAGCATTTTCAATGGGTGTTTGGGTAAATTACACCCAAAAAAGTCAAAATGCAAAGAAAAAGTGACGATGCAGTGGAAAAGTGGACATGTGTTGTGGTTTGTTTATGACGCGGAGCACAGGCAGTTTTGCAGGTGAGAGAACGGAGCTACTCTTGTTAGCTGTGTAGGCTAACTTACTGACATGACGTCTCCCACTTGCTTTATCTTCTCTTCTCCACTGGGAATTGAAAAGAAAAAAAAAAAACACTTTTCACAACTGCTACAGTGATTGCAGCCGAAAACAAAACAGTACACCATTTGTCCGTGTGAAGTTATGCTGTATAGACAGTGAGGAAAATAAGTATTTAAACACCCTGCGATTTTGCAATATCTCCCACTTAGAAATCATGGAGGGGTCTGAAATTTTCATCTTAGGTGCACGTCCACTGTGAGAGACATAATCTAAAACAAAGTCACAATGTATGATTTTTTAATAATTTATTTGTATGTTACTGCTGCATACAAGTATTTGAACACCTACCAACCAGCAAGAATTCTGGCTCTCACAGACCTGTTAATTTTTCTTTAAGAAGCCCTCTTATTCTGCACTCTTTACTTGTATTAATCGCACCTGTTTGAACTTGTTACCTGTATAAAAGACACCTGTTCACACACTCAATCAATCACACTCCAACCTGTCTACCATAGCCAAAACCAAAGAGCTGTCTAAGGACACCAGAGACAAAACTGTAGACCTGCACAAGGCTGGGATGGACTACAGGACAACAGGCAAGCAGCTTGGTAGAAGACAACAACTGTTATGATTATTTATTAGAAAGTGGAAGAAACACAAGATGACTGTCAATCTCCCTCGGTCTGGGATTCCATGCAAGATCTCACTTCGTGGGGTAAGGATGATTCTGAGAAAACTCAGAACTACACAGGAGGACCTGGTCAATGACCTGAAGAGAGCTGGGACCACAGTCACAAAGATTACATTAGTAACACATGATGCAGTCATGGTTTAAAATCCTGCAGGGAAGCAAGGTCCCTCTGCTCAAGCCAGCACATGTCCAGGCCCATTTGAAGTTCACCAGTGACCATCTGGATGATCCAGAGGAGGCATGGGAGAAGGTCATGTGGTTAGATGAGACCAGAATAGAGCTTTTTGGAATCAACTCCACTTACCATGTTTAGAGGATGAGAACAACCTCAAGAAAACCATCCCAACCGTGACGCATGGGGGTGGAAACATCATACTCTGGGGGTGCTCTTCTGCAAAGTGGTCAGGACGACTGCACCGTATTGAAGGGAGGATGGATGGGGCCATGTATTGCAAGATTTTAGTAAACAACCGCCTTCCCTCAGTAAGAGCAATGAAGATGGATCATGGCTGGGTCTTCCAGCATGACAATGACCCCAAACACACAGCCAGGGCAACTAAGGAGGGGCTCTGTAAGAAGCATTTCAAGGTCCTGGAGTGGCCTGGCCAGTCTCCAGACCTGAACTCAATAGAAAATCTTTGGAGGGAGCTGAAACTCCAAACCTGAAAGATTTGGAGAAGATCTGTATGGAGGAGTGGACCAAAATCCCTGCTGCAGTGTGTGCAAACCTGGTGAAAAACTACAGGAAATGTTTGACCTCTGGAACCAAATCCAGGGTATTTCCACTAATGTGCGTTGAGTCCCGAATGCATTGCCGAAATCCTAATGCATCCGCAATTTCCATAAATGATTTGCAGAGGGGATCAGAAGTCTTATTTATATGAATGTTAAAGTCACCAATAATCAGAATGTTATCTGCACTAGTTGACAAATTAGAGATGAATGCACCAAATTCATCTACGAATTCAGAATATGGGCCAGGAGTCCTATATACAGTGACAAAGTAATACGGCTGATTTTTATTCTTCTGACTTTGGCAATGCGTAATATCCTGAGCAGAGTGGAGAATCAGATGCTCAAATGAGTTATATTTGTGACCCCCAACAGCTAATAAGCTAAAGCTAGATTTATAAATAAGAGCAACACCCCCGCCTTGCTCCGCATCACAAGGGACGTGACTAAATGTATATGCTCGTGGGCAGGCCTCATTTAAGGGGAGGACATCTGTGGGTGTAAGTCAGGTTTCAACCCAATCATATCTAAGTGATGATCAATAATTAGATCATTAATCAACAATGATTTTGAGGACAGTGATCTTATGTTAATGAGACCAAGACTAATGACCTCAGTGGGATTGACAGTTGAACTATTTGGATTTAGGGGTGGTTCCAGCGTAGCATATATAAGATGCCTAAAAGTAGGTTTAGGTTTGAGACTTTCCATGTGTGTTGTAGGTAGCAGACACAAAATCTTTGCTATTGCCGGAACAACCACTGTGCCATCCTCAATTTCAACATCATCCAATGTAGTAATGGGTATTAAGTTTGCAAAGCATATTCCTCTATGATTTTTATGGACACGTCTATGGAAGTAGGCCACAGTCTCAACTTGTTGAAATTCCCTCCCTGGCAGATAAACTGCACTATCACCATCGTGGATTTTCTGCACTAATTTCCCCACTAAGCTAATGGATTCCACACCCACATTTGTCATAAGCCTTGCAGGGTCTCTATTCACCTCCTCCGTGGCCTGCTGCAGATTCCTAATGTTACTCTCCCTGTCGAGTTCTATCTGTGTTCGCAGACAAGATGGTGGCGCCTTCCTCAAAAAAATTAGCACATTACTTTAAAACTAAAACATATATCTGATATTTTCACTTTATAAAACTTCAGATGTGATGTTAATTTAAAAAACTTGTCTGAAATTAGTTTGGTTAAAATTTGAACCATAAGTTAAAAATGTATAACTCTGGATGACTTGGGTGATATTGCCCGCATATCAGTATGAGGTTAAAAGAAATGAGTTTTTTTTCCCCTTTGGTGACTAGTTCTCCTTTGTCTGCAGAGGATAGAGGATTTCTTCTAGAAGCAGCTCTCCTCTGTTTGCAGAGGGTTGAACTACACATCTGCTACAAAACATTTAACAGGTAGGTGTTCAGTTCAAATGATTTAAAATTTTATAAGTGTTTGTAGCTGTTCAGCTTTGTTTACCACGTTAACGGTCTAAAAATTACCAGACAAAAATTTATTGGAAGATAATTAGTCCGATAATGGTTTTCAAAGAACTGAGAGCCTACATAGAAACAATGGTTTTCAAAGTTATCTGAAAAAATAATCCAATAATGAAAACATTATCTTCGATAATTACCAGTTATCGGATTATCGGAACTGTGCCCACCACTGCCTCTGAGTGCTTCATCCTGACATCATTGGTGCCGATGTGAATAACGAAAACAAAAGTCTTTGTTTTCAGGTCATTTCAGAGTTGTTTAGAGGCTCCCATGTTGCCACTCATTAGAAGAGATGCAAAGAGGAGAAACAATTGTAAATGGCCACCTTAAATACCCTTTCTCATGACTGGATTCACCAGTGTAAGGAGGTCAAGGGTCAGTGAGCTTACCAAACCAATTCATATCAATAAAATGACAAGGGTGCCCAAATTTATGCACCTGCCCAATTTTGTTTAAATAATTATTGCACACTTTCTGTAAATACTAGAAACTTCATTTCATTCCTCAAATATCAGTGTGTTTGTCTGCTATATGATATATTTAACTGAAATTTCTGATCCAGACAACCAATGATTTATAAAGAAAAATCATGAAAATTATCGGGGTGCCCAAACTTTTGCATACAACTGTATAAAGTGAAACCTGATTCAGAATCCGAATCCGGATCACCTCCAAAATTTAATGGAATCCTCGATGGCCTAATTTGTATCTGTCATGCAACTTTTGTGAGAATCCGTGAAGTAGTTTTGACGTAATCCTTCAAAGATTAAATAAAGTGAAACCTGATCCAGAAACCTGATCTGGATGTGGATCACCTCCAAATTGTAATGTATCTGTGGTGCAAATTTGGTGACAAGCTTCTTTTCTTCTTTTCTTCTCCGTGAAGTAGTTTTGATGTAATCCTTCAAAGCCTATATAAAGTGAAATCTTGATCCAGGATCCAGATCACCTCCACAATTCAGTAGAGTCTTCCATGCCCTAATATCTATCTGTGGTGCAAATTTGGTGAGAATCCATGAAGTAGTTTTGATGTAATCCTTCAAAGCACATATAAAGTGATATTTTGATCCAAAATCCGGATCCAGATCTCCTCCAACATTTAATGGCATCTTCCATTGCCTAATATGTGTCCGTGGTGAAGATTTGGTGAGAATCCATTAAGTAGTTTTGATGTAATCCTTCAAAGCCTATCCAAAGTGAAACTTGATCGGGAATCCGGATCCGGAATACCTCCAACATTTAATGGGGTCTTCCATAGTCTAATATCTATCTGTGGTGAAAATTTAATCAAAATCCATTAAATAGTTTTGACATAATCTTGCTAAAAGACAGACAGACAGACAGACAAATAAATAAACGCTGATGATTTTATTACGTCCCTGGCGCTTGGAGGACATAATAAATGTGGCTGTTGGACCAAATTTATGACATGAAACACAAGTCACAAGCAAAATATTTTCTCACCTTATAACTGGTTCATGATTTTAATTTAATAAAACCTTCATGTTAATGGTAGAGCATGCAGATCAGTGGATAAGGATCTCGTCTGTCAATATTTAGACTTTGGTTCCAATCCTGCTCAAGCTACCTGTCTGTGTCCTTGGATAAGACACTTAATCTGCATAGTCTCAGTCCACAGTTGTAAATGGCTATCAGACTCAGCTGGGGAGGTAACCTGCATCAGTGGCGGTCATAGACTGTCGATCTGATGATAAGCCTTGGTGTCACAGACCTAACCCCCACCCTAGAAATCGGTCCGTCCTGCTTTCACTGCGCACGCGTCATTTCTGTGCGTCAGCCGCGGTTCACCAATTATCGCCTCGTTTCTGCTTCAAACTGCACTCCAGGCATCATCTGTCTCAGCGACAGATATCTGAAGCTTTTGTACAACAATCATTTCCACAAAAATTCAGCATTATTTCATCATAAAAGATGGGGGAAGCGATCAGCGCGCACAGCACCACGAGCCGCTGCATTCACTGTGCATCCATCATTTCAAAGCGTCAGTTGCGGCTCACAGATTATCGCCTTGTTACTGCTTAAAACTGAATTTTCAATGATATAAGAGGTTTTACTTTGTCATCTCATGGTTAATAATCCCATTTATCCATTTGATCGCTTTGGGTGAAGAGACTCGATCTTAGACAAGCGGCTGAGCTCCGAAATGATGCATGTGCAGTGAAAGCAGGGTGGACCAATTTTTAGGGGGGACCGTTCAGTCTGCAACACCGATTAGAGACCACCCAGTCTGCATGTAAAGGCCCTGTCACATCTTGATGATTTAGCCTGCATATGCCGGCTGTGTTAAAAACTCTGGCGCACGCTGTCGTACGTCTAATAAATTAAGGTGATATTCCATAATGAAGAGCATACGGTGTAAATCTTGTGCCAAAACCACGTTGATGCGTTGTGGTGCCCACGAACAAAAAGCGCCAGTACTTAGTACTTCCAGAGCAGCTGAAGTAACTTTGACTACTTGTGACCAAAGTGCCAGCTGACCCGAGGTCCGTCACGACTGCATCTGAATTTAATGTTATATTGAGCTTGTTAATATGTTAATAATTAATATGTTAGATGTTAAGCTTTTCTGTTTTTGTCTTTTGTTCAGCAGCTTTATGATTAACTGCATCTGCGTGCATGTGCACTGAGTTTATGATTTACTCTTTAGCTGGATGATCATGCCGTCGCTGTGCACATTTTCTTATGACGTGCATTGAACGTGCTTAAAAGTCACTTTTGCATCTGACGTGCATCATGGTTTGTCCTCAAGGTCAAAAAGGGGCAGCAGACAGCAATCAACCACACAACAAAACCTTTGGAGGGACTTTTGAGAACTCAGTGTCTTACAATCTCCAAACTTTGATTTTCCAAACAGGATGTCAATACGTCCACCTTGACATCACATCTCCCTCAGCCCCAACCAGTCCCAGCAGAAGACTGCCCCTCCCTGAGCCTGGTTCTGCTGGAGGTTTCTTCCTGTTAAAAGGGAGTTTTTCCTTCCCACTGTAGCCAAGTGCTTGCTCACAGGGGGTCGTTTTGACCGTTGGGGTTTTACGTAATTATTGTATGGCCTTGCCTTACAATATAAAGCGCCTTGGGGCAACTGTTTGTTGTGATTTGGCGCTATCTAAAAAAAAAAATTGAAAAATTGAATTGATAGAGGAGATAACCTCATGAGCATGAGCTGTAAGACGTCATGACCCACCACCCACCACCTCAACCCAGAACTTTGAAAGTAGACATTAAACTGTAACACAAATGGAACCAAACATCCTTCTGAGCCCAGAAATGTGTCAACGTCACTGTAACAGCAGCGGCACAACATGTAACGATTAGCAACAGCAGAGTGGATGATTTACTCCCACTGTAGGATGCTTGGAGACACCAGTAGCTTTATTTTCAGACTTTCACCCTCAGTGTTTGTTGGGAAGATTTTTGCAGCAATGTGCTAAAGCCGGGTTTTGGTGGCGTTGAAGCTCTTTGGAGGCATGGAAGAGAGGAGGCAGAGGAGCTACAGCGTCCACAGGGAGATCCTAGACGAAGCATCCGTGGACCAGTTGGCAGAAAAATGTGACACCAGGACATCTCTGAGCGAGAAGCTCAAGAACTTGAAGACGTAAAATTCATAGCCTTTAATTTCTGACAAATCATGTTTTGATGCTCTAGTCTGACTATAAAGTCCTTTTTTTGTGTCTAACAACCGGTAGTAATATAAGAAAACGGCAGACACACTCAAAACACCTGCATGTGATGATAAGATTATGTTTGCTAATGAGGCAGTATATGTCCAGCAAGTGGCAGGCACGTTTGTGTTACATTAAGCTAAACAAAGTTGCTTTTTGTGTTGCTGTGACACTTCAATCTTAATCCACATCTAATCAGTTTATCATCATTGTGTACAATTTTAATTTGGCGAGTTACAGGATGATGGCATTTATTGTTTTTGAGTTATTGTGTTAACAATCTGGAGGGGTTGCTTTTCAAAAGCCTATAGAAAAACCAAAAGACAAACAAAAAACTGACACCTGAATAAGTATATCAGGATTAGCTTATTGATTGTTTGTTTCCTCGAATAGCTTAAATGTTTATGGACTGGGAGACAAAGAAAGGATAAAACATATCAACATATCAACAGTCTGAATCTGATTAGTTTTCATCTGGTACATTTGAATTCATGTTTGTAAATAGCAGCATATTTTTTTTTATTTTATTTTTAGTTTTATTTTTTAACACGTTCGAGAAGTCGTGCAACTTATACTCCAGTGAGACTTATATACAAAAAAAAACATGCATTTATTATTAATAATAATAACTATTTATATAAGGATGAATCAATACACTAAACAAAGTAACCTCCAATAATAAAAATACTCTACAACAATGCACAAAAATCACAAATTAAAGAGCTGATTTAAAAAGAATATATATATAATGGACTCATGTTTGTAATGTTTCCAAAGCTGTGGGACAACAGTCCTTGTTAATCTGCATCAAATAATATCCAATGCAATACATCCAGATCACAGTGATTCACTTTTTTCACATTTTGTTGTTACCGTCTTAATCCAAAATGGAGTAAATTCATCTTTTCCCCTCAAAATTCTACTCACAACACCCCATAATGACGACATAAAAATTTTTTGGGAATTTTTTACAAATTTATTAAAAATTTAAAAAAACTAAGAAATCACATGTACGTAAGTATTCACACCCTTTGCTCAATACTTTGTTGATGCACCTTTGGCAGCAATTAGAGCCTCAAGTCTTCTTGAACATGCTACCACAATCTTGGTGCACCTGTCTTTGGGCGGTTTTACCTATTTCTCTTTGCAGCACATCTCAAGTTCTATCAGGTTGGATGAGGAGTGTTGGTGCACAACCATGTCGACGTATGGTGGTAGAGGAGGTGCGCTGACAGGAGGAAGCAGCCAGACACTCCAAAGCCATAGCGCAAGCCAAACAGGGCTGCTGGATGTGGTGGAAGGCTGTCGAGAATTGAAAACTCACATGGAGTGAACTCTGGGGCATGGAAGCCAACAGGCTGAGCTTCATCCTCCGAGCTATGTATGATGTGCTGCCCTCTCCCACAAGTCTGCAACTATGGCTTGGAAAGGACCCATCTTGCTCCCTGTGTACAAACCCTGCAACACTCAAGCACATCTTGGTTTACTGGAGGACCAGCCTCACTCAAGGCAGATACATGTGGAGACATAACCAGGTAGCCGATAAACTCGAGTGTAAGAGGGTATCCATCAACGCCCAAACGACCAGGATGTGTGCCGACATGCACCATCGTTTGTATGGGAGGGCGACAAGCCAAGGGTTAGTTCCTTATATGGCCCCACTGAATGTAGCCAGGGACTGGCAAATGCGAGTCGACCTAGATGAGAGGCTCATTTCCTTGCCAGAGACTGCAACAACCACCCTGTGACCAGACCTCGACCTCTGGTCTAATTCCTGCCAGTTTGCCTATATCCCAGAACTGACAGTTCCCTGGGAGGACGCCATTGAAGAAGCGTATGAGTGTAAGAAGCTGCGCTACTCCAACCTAGCAGCTGAAGATAAGTGTGAGCCCAACAGAGGTGTGGTGTAGGGACTTTGTAACTAGTACAACAACGAAGTTCCTTCAGGAGTCAGGGGACAGACCTATGGACAAGCCATTAAAGAGTTGACCAACACCGCTGAGAGGATGCGCTATTGGCTGTGGCTGAAGAGGAGTGACACCACCTGGGCTGCTATGGTGAACATCTAATGGTGGGACACACACCCAGACTTGATCAATCTTTTTTTTTTAAATAAAAAACTAAGAAATCACATGTACAAAACTATTCACAACCTTTGCTCAATACTTTGTTGGTGCACCTTTGGCAGCAATTACAGCCACAGGTCTTCTTGAATATGATGCCACAAGCTTGGTGCATCTATCTTTGGGTAGTTTTGTCCATTCCTCTTTGCAGCACCTCTCAGGCTCCATCAGGTTGGATGTGGAGCGTCGATGCACAGCCATTTTCAGATCTCTCCAGAGATGTTCAATCAGATTCAGGTCTGGGCTCTGGCTGAGCCACTCAAGGACATTCACAGAGTTGTCCTGAAGACACTCCTTTGATATCTGGGCTGTGTGTTTAGGATGACTGTCCTGCTGAAAGATGAACCGGCGCCCCAGTCTGAGGTCAAGAGCGCTTTGGAGTAGGTTTTCATCCATGATGTCTCTGTACATTGTTGCATTCATCTTTCCCTCAATCCTGACTAGTCTCCCAGTTCCTGCTGCTGAAAAACATCCCCACAGCATGATGCTGCCACCACCATGCTTGTAGGGATGGTGCCTGGTTTCCTCCAAACATGACGCCAAAGAGTTCAATCTTTGTCTCATCAGACCAGAGAATTTTGTTTCTCATGGTCTGTGAGTCCTTCAGGTGCTTTTGTCAAACTCCTGGTGGGCTGCCATGTGCCTTTTACTAAGGAGTGGCTTCTGTTTGGCCACTCTACCATACAGGCCCGATTGGTGGATTGCTGCAGAGATTGTTGTCCTTCTGGAAGGATCTCCTCTCTAAACAGAAGAATGCTGGAGCTCTGACAGAGTGATCATCAGGTTCTTGGTCACCTCCCTGACTAAGGCCATTCTCTCCCAATCACTCAGTTTAGACAGGCAGCCAGCTCAAGGAACCCAGCTGTCACATTTTAGTAACATTACATATTGGTTACATTTAGGCTATGATTATCAGAAATGTTTCTAGAATGTTTTCCCAACGGTATTAATTCCTTTTATATGGTGACACGTCGTGTTTACAGTTGAGGGAAATTTAATGAATATATTAATTCTAGTCTCACCGTCTTTCTTTCTTCAAATTTCTTCAGACTATGACTTTAGGTAACGTTACCAGAATGTTCTGGGAACCAAAAAGAAACTTTACTTTAAAATGTTACCAGGATGTTAGGCCTAATGTTCTTAAAACCTTTTTGCTAATGTTACTATCAAACATTCTGGCAACTGAAAAAAAAACTTTCCTCTGAAACATTCCAAGAACTTTACAGCTAATATTCTGATAACATTTGACAAATGTGCTAATGATGTTTTGGGAAGTTTAGCTTGTTAGTGGAGTAGACTGGATAGACTTTTGCCATGTATTAATGCTTAAATTGTTGTTCTAATCATTGCGTTGCAATTTTAAAGTTGTAATAATTGCAATTTAAAAGTTATAGCTAGCTGACCGAGCTGTCACTGTGACGCTAAGCATCATGTGCCATGTTTGACTGTGACGTAAAACAAGTTTAAAAGACAAAAAATTAAAGATGACAGGTTGAATCTGCGCCCCCGCTGAGGAAGCGGAGACTGTGGATGGTGAAAAGGGAGCCATCTGCACTCTGAACTCCAAATGTGCACACGGTGATGCACACACACATACACATGGCTTGCCTCCCGCTGGAGTCTGGCGCACAATTGGTGTTAACACACACTTAAGCGAAAAACTTCAGTACCAACAAAACTGGCTGGCATGGCTCTTTCATTTTGTTTATTTTATTTGAAATTTTCATGGAGAAGCACTGCGTAAAAGCAGCGCTGCATTTTGAATTCAAGAGCGCAATTTGGTTGCTTTGCAGTGGTTGGTGGTGGTGATGCTTGCAAAGTTGTTTTGTTTTTCCTTAAGTCTGCCACAACCTGTAGTTATAAATGTTCTCCACCCTTACCTGTTGGCCAGTCAGATATCTGCACCACATGTCACCAGCAGCTTTACCAGCTCCAGTCAATGATGGACTGGTGGTCCTTGACGTTGAATTCACAGTTTGTCATGTTCTGCAGCAACGAGTGCACCTCCTTGGTATTGTCTTTATTCAACACTTCTTGGAAAAACCTCTGCAGCGCAGCACATGTCGACACGTCCGCCTGGCACATGATTATGGCTTGGCTGGAAGTTGTTGGACAAAATAATACTGCCTGCACCCTAAAGCTGATAATGATTGTCTTCCCCTGTCCAACATTTCTGCTAAATGCCACAGGTGAGTTAAGCGCAGTCTTTAATATCTTTAATATGATGAAAGTACGACACCCAGCAGAGTGACACAGCAGGTCTTCAACAGAGTGGAACACAGCGCTCACCCTGCCACGCAACCCTGCTTGCTTTCCATCCAGACCTTGGGTGTTGGCATTGTGGTGTTTTGTGCTGTGCTGTTTTTATTGTCTTTTTAAAATTGTATTCTGTTTTTATTTTTTTCGTCTGGGAAGTTTTATGTCCGCATTCGACCTGCACTCTGGGTAGTTGACCTGGATTCCGGTGCTGCTGCACTCTGAATTCGTACGGCATTCATACACAGCTGTACAAATGTCTGTCCCATACAAATGCAACTCAAATTCTGTTTGTTTTTCGAATTCATGTGATGCGTACGGCATTCATGCTCTTGTGTGACGGTACCCTTAAAAACATTCCAAGAAATTTATAGCTAATGTTCTGATAAAATTTGACAAATGTTCTTTTAACATTTTGGAAATTTTAGTCTTGGTGGACCCACATTTGTGCTTCGAGACAATCCTGTCTAGGAGGTCTGCAGACAATTTCTTTGACTGCATGTTTAGTTTGTGCTCTGACATGCACATACAGAAAAAAGGTGTGACTTATATATAAAATTTATATATGTACATATATTTCCTCTTAAAAGGCATTTTTGACAGGTGCAAATTATAGTCCAGTGCGACTGGACTATAATTTGCATTTGCATTTGCATATGATTTGACCATTGTCACAGCTGTTGCACCAACAGATTTCTGATCATTCATATCTAAATCATATCCATGTCTTCACAGTATTCAGAAAATATCACAACTGTGTCAGTGCAGACAAAACAAACAAAAAACTGATTTAGGTCACTTCATCTGGTAACGTGAGAGATAGAGATGATTGTCAAACTAATGCCTGTCTCTCTGAATCCGTCCTGCAGGTGTTCTGGTCCCAGGCTGAAGCGATGCATTCTGAATACTGTTCCTGTGCTGTCATGGCTGCCTCATTACTCAATCAGAGAAAACGCACTCGGTGATCTGATCTCTGGCCTCAGCGTGGGGGTCATGCACCTACCGCAGGGTGAGGATGGAAAAGAGAGTGTTATATCGAATGAGGGGTGGATGAGGAGAAGAGATAAAAAGAGGCTGTAAAAATATCATCAAACATCCAGAGGGCAGGAATCAATTAAACAGGTCAGAATGTCTGCTCACAGTAATCAAGAAGTATCTGTGTGAAACAGCAACTGAAACAAAAAGCCTATTAAAAAAAATAAACACATAGAAAAGCACAAAACCCATCTTGCTGCTGCACTGCTTCACCTCAGGGAGCTTTGGGGGCAGGTGTAGTGTTGTCGCAGACGGTGTAAATGGGCTCACCTGTTACAGCTCTAAAAAGTTAATGAACATCAGTTGACGGAAACCATGGCACTTGTTTGGGCCCCTTGCTATTCTCATGTATGAGGGTTCAGGATTGCTAAAAGAGGTTTTTACTGATCATAATCTTCTTGCATTCCCGAACTGACTGAGGTAACCTTATCGGAGGTTAATCTGAATGTTTGTGTTGATACAGTCGTATTGCTCTGTGATCCATCACATCAGACGCCTGTACAACGTTAAGGAGGATGTTCTGTTGTGTTACCTTGGTTGTACTGGTTGGGTTAGAGTGCACCTGTCAGCTCCTGGATGGTTCCACTTGTTGAGGTGAAATTGTTGTTTTGTGTTAGTTTGAGTTACTGGGCACCTGGATTCCATTCAAAGTACTGGTTTCTAAAGGGTGCAGTGTCATGGCTCTGTAGTCTATTTCAGTCTCCAATTGTTTGTGTCCAGATGCTGTGTGAAGCGAGCACCTGGTTGGTTGAGTGGAAGCACCAGGGTCCATAAAAGGATCCACTGCTGCCACAGTCAACTGAGACTTTCCTTTTTTTTACTTTGGTATTTTAGTTGTAAATAATTACAAGGGCTTAATCAATCAATCAATCAAGTTTATTTCTAGAGCCCTTTACAACAGTCAAAGTGACCAAAGTATAAAACATGGTTAAAACAAATATCCAGCAGTAAAACCATTACAAAAACAATTAAATAAAATATGCATAAAAACATTTAATAGCATAAATAAAGCGCCATCATGCTACTGAGTGTTAAAAGCCAGGCTGAACAAATATGTCTTGAGCCTGGACTTAAAAAGCTCCAAGTCAGAGATGATTCTCATTTCAGGGGGCAATTTATTCCAAAGTTTGGGCCCAGCAACAGAGAAGGTCCAATCACCCCAGCGTTTAGACCTGGACCTGGGCACCTCCAGTAAAAGCTGATTTACAGACCTCAAAGACCTGTTTGAGACACGAGGATGCAAAAGCTCAGTCAAATAAGGAGGGGCCAGGCCATTAAGGGCTTTAAAGACAAACATCAAAATTTTAAAATCAACTCTAAAAGAGACTGGAAGCCAGTGCAAATTAAAAAGAACTGGGGTGATGTGCTGACATCTTGATATGTTTGTTAAAAATCGGGCTGCAGCATTTTGCACCAGCTGGAGACGACTCAGAGATGTCTGAGGAACTCCAACATAAAGGGCATTACAATAGTCAATTCTAGAGCTAATAAAAGCGTGGATAGTTTTTTCAAGGTCAGTGTGGTTTAAAAATGGTTTAACCTTAGATAAAAGACGCAACTGATAAAAACTTGTTCTTACCACGCTGTCAATTTGTTTGTCAAATCTAACAGAATTGTCAAATACCATCCCAAGATTTCTTACTATAGGTTTAAAAGACGCAGACAACAAACCAGAACCGAGAAGAGCAGGGTCACCAAACAAAATGTAATCAGTTTTGTCCTCGTTCAAATGAACAAAATTTTGCTGTAGCCACAGCTTTATATCAGCCATGCAGTCTAACAAACATCTGATAGCGATGTTATGTCTCTCCATAATGGGCTGATTGAAAAGTTTTCAGCCTGCCTCAGAAAATTTCATTGTAATTTCATTGTACCTTGTGTATAATGACAATAAAAAGCATTCTATTCTATTCTAAAAAATAGGGTGTGGTTCTCCATCTTTTGCATTCTGAGAAACCAACATTTCTCTTGAGAATGTGTCAAATTGTGACTGAATGTTGCAGACACAATATTCCAGTGGTGAGTCGGAGTGTGTCAGATTGTCAAAATGGATAAAGCTGGTGGGCGTGCTGTGATTCAGTATGTCATGAAAATGGGAATGTCTCCAAAGGAGATCCATGAGGACATGGCAATGACATTAAGGGCAGATGCCCCGTTTTATGTCACAGTTAAATGCTGGTCAGCCGAATTCAAGAGGGACAGAACAAGCATCAAAGTTGAAGCAAGATCAAGGAGACCCAGAACTGCCCCGTTAACAGATGTGATCCAGAGGATCCATGATGTGGTCCTCGCTGACAGAAGAGAAAGTGAGTGTCACATAACCAGTACTGTAGGCATTTTCCAGGAGAGAGTTCATTTGGTTCTGATGGATGAACTGGGAATGAAAAAACTTTTAACATGATGGGATCCAAGGGATCTCACAGCCGATCAGAAACAGACGAGGTTCCAGATGCCCAGGTAGAATCTTCAGCTTTTTGAGGCAGATCTGGATAATGTCCTGCAATCATTTGTGCTCATGGACGAGACCTGGGTCCATCACTTTCAGAGTCCAATGAACATGCAGGTTCTCCCCTGCAGAAGAAAACTACAGCTGTCTCATCTGCTGAAAAGGTCATGGCCCTTTCTTCTGAGATGCTGAGGGCATCATAATGATGGACTATCTCCAGAAGGGACAGACCATCAGTGGGGCCTACTGTGCTTCCCTTTTGTGACAACTGTGGAAGAAAATAAAGCAGAAGTGTTGTGGAATGTTCCAAAGAGGTGTTCTGTTTCACCAGGACAATGCTCCGATCCACATGTTGATCATCACAACGGCTGCTATTCATGAATGTGGCTTTGAAATTATCCTGCACCTACCTTATTCCCTTATTTTGGCTCCTTTGGATTTCCATCTGTTTCCAAACATAAACTAGAGCACCGCGCTTGTAGACCACAAACCTCCAACACTAGTTTCCAATTTCACAAAATTTTACCTTGGAAAAAATTTTCAAAGTAAAAGTCCTGTTAGAAGCGACTTTCCTAAACTAAATCAGATTTGATCAAGTGTCAGGAGTATGTATTTAGTTCAAATCAAATCAAATCAATTTTATTTATATAGCGCCAAATCACAACAAACAGTTGCCGCAAGGCGCTTTATATTGTAAGGCAAAGCCATACAATAACTACGGAAAAACCCCAACGGTCAAAACGACCCCCTGTGAGCAAGCACTTGGCGACAGTGGGAAGGAAAAACTCCCTTTTAACAGGAAGAAACCTCCAGCAGAACCAGGCTCAGGGAGGGGCAGTCTTCTGCTGGGACTGGTTGGGGCTGAGGGGAGAGTTCATGCACTTGAAGTTTTTTGGTTTCTGAATTATTTTAGATAATTTTCACAGAACGTTGGTTATCTCTGACGTGCACAATTTGTCATTACTTTTTGGCACTGAAAGACAAACATTTGTCAAATAATAGACAAACAGACAAATAAAATAAAATAAAATCCAAATAAAATTGGAACCTACATCCAATTTTGGTGGTGTAGGTGTAGGCAAAAATGAGAGTGACTGACACACTTTTGATTGAGATTTAATGCAAAATCGACACCAAATGCACTTTTCAATATTAAATTTAAATGTCCACAAAATCCACAATCCAGATTAGATCCGGATCAAACTTTGTCAGGTGATAGTGAGTGCCAGTCTGCACCTCACTTTCAAATATGACAGTGATTGGAGCATGTTTAAGATATAATATAAAATATACATTAAATGGGGTTTTCGATATTAAATTTAAATGGTCACAAAATCTCTAATCTAGATCAGATCCAAATCAAACTTTGTCAGTCGATAACGGATACCATCCTACATAACCCCCACAAATATGAAAGAAATTTGATTTTTTTTTTTTTTTTTTTTTTTTGACAGAGTTATTAATTTTTTTTAAAAGTTGTTCAATGGTAAGATCGGGATTTTTTCCCATTTTCCAAGACTTTTCCTGACTTTGACCTATGACCTTGAAAACTGAATCAGTTCTTGACTATCAGGATATGAATCTTCAGTAAAACATTCATAATGATGTATGAAAAATTGTGGGCTTCAGGCTGTTCACAAACAAACAAACAAACAGGTGAAAAAATAACCTCCTCCAACTTCATTCACAGAGATAAATATCCATAAAATCTGCAATACGGATCAGATACGGATCAAACAGTCTATTCATTCACAGTGCCAGTTTGCACCTCAATGTCACAAATGAGAGTGACTGAGGCACTTTTGATTGAGGTATAATACAAAATGTACATCAAATGGGCTTTTCAATATTAAATGCAAATGTCCACAAAATCCACAATCCAGATTAGATCCGGATCAAATTTTGTCAGGTGATAGTGAGTGCCAGCCTGCACTTCACTTTCAAATATGAGAGTGATTAGGGCACAATTGATTAAGATATAATGTAAAAATATACATTAAAAGTGCTTTTCAATGTTAAATTTAAATGGCCACAAAATCTGTAATCCAGATCAGATCTAGATTAAACTTTGTCAGTTGATAAAGGATACCATCCTACATAACACTCACAAATATGAAAGAAATTTAATCTTTATTGCCAGAGTTATGAATTATTGAAAATGTGTTCCATGTTAAAGGATAAGGATTTTATTCCAAGAGTTTTCCTAACTTTGACCTTTGAGCTATGACCCTGAAAATTGAATCAGTTCTTGCCTTTCAGGATATAACTCCTCTGTA
This sequence comes from Thalassophryne amazonica, assembly GCF_902500255.1. Classification (NCBI taxonomy): domain Eukaryota; kingdom Metazoa; phylum Chordata; class Actinopteri; order Batrachoidiformes; family Batrachoididae; genus Thalassophryne; species Thalassophryne amazonica. The sequence continues at coordinate 11,925,020 of NC_047108.1, forward strand.
AAAATTTCACAGCAGTATATGTAAAATTGTGGGTTGCAAGCTGTTGACAGACAAACAAAGGGGTAAAACATAACCTCCACCCAACTTCATTGGAGGTAAAAAGTCATCTTGCTGAAACTCATTATAACACTGATAATGATGATGTCATATCTGCAGTGGATGACTTCCTTGAGCTCCAGGATAAAACTGGAAAGGCTCGAAATTTTTCACTCATCCCTTGTATTTGGTTTAAATGCTTCAAGTTGTGTTTCTACAAATTTGTTGTGTCTTAAAGCCTGCTGGAGTCGCCAAGCCTCCAGTTCAACCAAAGGTTGTGATCTTAACATATTATGACACAACAAATTTTTGTTTGTCTGTGTTTTACTCGTGTACTGAATAGGCCTCATGGTACTGGCCCAGATTCTGTTGATAATCCTGTTTATTCTCTGTGTGTCTGCAGGAATGGCTTATGCCATGTTGGCGTCTGTTCCTTCAGTGTTTGGACTTTACTCCTCCTTCTACCCCGTCCTCATCTACTTCATCTTCGGCACGTCTAAGCACATCTCGATCGGTTCGTACTTTGACGTTTTCTTTATTTTTGCCTTTTGTGGGTATTTTAGAACAGATCTCATTTAAAAGGGCTTTTAGTCATGTTGAAGGTTGTTTGATCACATCTAGTGGTAAGTTTTCATATTGCAGTTCTTGAAAAGGACACCAGGTCTGAGGACCACTTATGTTTATAACGGTTATGTATTTCTGTGTAGCAGAGCCAATAAAATTTGTACAGATCACAAAATGGATTTGGCTAACATCAACAAACAACAAGCAACTCCAAGCAGAGCACAGACTCCAACAAAAACTAAGAAACAAAGAAAAGTTTCACCTGCAGAAGCCCCGAGGATAAACGGAAATCAGACCCATCGGTCGAAAACATATGCCAACACCAAGCAACACCATCACTGAGTCAGTCATTTTTTAGCTAACCTAGCTAATCAGTTGCTAACGTGGCTACCTGACCGAGACACTGGACCAAACAAAACAATCTCCTGATTGGATAACTTGAGAGAATTCTTCAAAATTCACAGGAATTTGTTCAATTGCCATTTAGAAGTTATTTCCCTGGCTACTGTGTACACACAAACACACGGGCGCATGCATTGAAGCAGTGGAGCAGTATGCATTTAGCATTATTGCTAACAGTGTAGAACACAAATCGCAAATGTCATGTCAGCAGTGTTGTGGTCCACCTCCCCCGAGGCCAAGTCCGAATCCTGGGTCTCTGAGGCCAAGGCTGAGTCAAAACAACTCAAGGCCTAGGTCGAGGCCGCGGCACCCAAGGTCGAGACCTTTTCATATATCGTTATGAAATTCCTGAAACTAGAGCATTACTCAGGGACAACAGCACCAAATGTGGATTCGTGCCGGTTTGCGTTGCTTTTTCGGTACATGTTTGACAGTCTTCATGGCTCGCTCAGCCATTCCATTTGAAGAGGGAAAGCCTGGACTAGACAAGGTGACCTTTATTTCCATGAAGCTGCAAATCTATTCATCTCATAGCTGGCAAATGGGACATGATCACTCACTATCTCTTTGGGAATCTTGTGTTTTGCAAAAGCAGATTTCATATTTTGTATCACTGTGTGTGCTGTTTTGTCGGGAAGATTTAGCACTTCAGGATACTTGGTATTTGACTGACCGCTTATAGCTCAAAAATGTCTGCTTCAATTTTTGTCCATGGTAACTGTGGAATCTGATGTGCAACATGCGGCTCTGCCTGGATTCTCAGTTGCATTCGTTGGCACTGTGCACATTTCTCAATCATAGTCTCTATGTCACGTGCCGTTCCGGACCAGTACAGTACTTTAAGTGCTTTGGCTTTGGTGCGCTGTACTCCCTGATCAGCAAGATGCAATTTTTCCAAAATGACATTTCTGAGGTTTTGCAGTATCACAGTTATGTCTCCAACCATACCAGCGTCTGATGGAATGCTGACATTATGTCGTGTAGGTCAGTAGCTGTCGAGTGCTCTGTCCAAACCTTTCCTTTTTGTAGGTCAGCCATTCATGGGTTTTTCACGCACACCTTGGAGTGCACTGTCTGCTGCAGTTGCCGCTTTCAGTTGATGGAGTGTGTCCTCACTCAAAGTGCCTGTACACTCCAAAGTGCACACAACTCTCTCATCACAAGGGTTTTCATCAGCATTGTCCTTTTTACGGTTTGTTATGGCTCGTGAAAGTGCATTCGCTCCGTGCATGTGTTTACCGGGCGTGTATGTGACAGAGAGATCACACCTCTGTAATTGAAGGAGCATTCCTTGCAGCCTTGCTGGTGCCTTGCAGAGCGATTTGTGCACCATCAGTTCAAAAGGATTGTGATCAGATTGGACCGTTATCTTCCACAAACGTATTGGTGAAATCTTTTGGTGGCAAACACCAGTGCTGGGCACAGCTAACCAAAACATTAACTTTGATAACAGATAATCAGATAACTGAAGAGTTATCTTTGATAAAGTTAAAACGATAAACCACCCAAAAATGTATCGGAAGTTAACAGATAACCGATAAACTCCAGTATTGTCTCCAGAAAAAAAATATTAAGGGGGCGATGAATTTATCACAGGGAGCGGGGTCGCCCCCCCCCCCAAAAAAAAGTGCGCACCGGAGAGGACGTGCCTCTGAGCGTGCGTAATGAATTGGGTGCGCTCCTGGAAAGCTCGTGTATTTAGGCTACACCGTTGTAAGAGACTGACTAAGAGTAAAGAGTGATAACAGTATTTTTTTAATTATTATTTGAACATATAGACCCTCGGTCAAGTGATCTGCATACCACAAAACCAAACCAACAACTGATCTGAGAAACGACACGAGACAGTAGATTAACCCCACATACAGCCCTCCATCACAAGCGCAAACACAGCGCAAATGGGCATGACAGTCACACAACGTGTCAAAGATAAACCTTTCATATAGATATATTTACATCAATACATAACTTTAATATGTCATTGCGGGCAACTGGTCGTGAACGGAGGGACTAAGAAAATGCATACCGCATGACAACAACATGTTATTTGCATTATTATCACTTTTTACTGAGATACACAATACACGGGATTGATGACGTGAGGGGGCGTCGCCCCCAAACGCCCCTTCGTGGCGCCGGGTCTGATTGTCTCCGGTACACTTGTAACTACTAACAAGCTGATTTTGAGTTTTAACACCACGATCGCTTCTGAAAGCATCAAAGGTGACCACAGACCCAAACAATGAGTCAGCACTTCTATCTTTGAGTATCCTGTCCCCCGCTGGAAGCTCCAGTTTACTACATAGCTTGTAGCACAAATGCAGCTGAGAGGAGCCATAAAACTCAACTCTTTACTCAATCACAACGCTGCTGTCAGGCAGAGGTCTTGGAAAATAAAGCCTTGCTGAGTTATGGTTTGGTGTATAAATAAAATGAATACTGATAGAATAACTCCATTAATGTCAATTCTGTCATTTGTGCAAAGTTAAGATATAACATATATCTTTTAATGTTGAATAATGCACTAATTCTGAAGTTTTGTTCTGCGCTGCTACGCTACGTAGGGCTTGACCAAGTCCGCCAGGTAGGAAGAAAATCCCATCTAGCAAAAACTGGAAGCCAATGAAGGGACACCAGAATGGGTGTAATGTGGTCAAACTTTCCACTTTGTGTCAAAAGTCTGGCAGCAACATTCTGCACTAATTGAAGACCCCTAATGCTGGACTGCGGCAGACCAGAAAATAAAGCATTGCAATAATCTAATCTGGAAGAGAAAAATGCATGTGTCAGGGTCTCAGTATCAGCCATAGACAGCATGGGATGAATCCTCGCTATGTTTTGCAAATGGACGAAGGCAGTCCTCGTAATATCTCTAATGTGGAGGTCAAAGGACAACTTAGGATCAAAAAGTACCTCAAGATTCCTCACTTTGTCAGTGTGATGTATAACACAGAAACCTAAACTAAGCGCCAGCTGGTCAAATTGATGGCGATGTCTCACTGGACCAAGAACCATCATTTCAGTCTTATCAGAGTTTAAGAGTCGGAAGTTACTGGACAACCAACTTCTCACTGATACAAGGCAATCTTCTAAGGATTTTATATGGGTATGATTATCAGCAGATAGCAGCACTATGATCTAAAAGCACCAAAACCATAGTGGTGTCCAAATCCATTGCGCACAGAAAATCATTCACTACTCTGGTAAGCGCTGTCTCTGTGATGTTTTCTAACAGCAGACTGCAGTGGCTCAAAAAGGTCATTCTCAGTAAGATGGTCCAAAGGCTGCTGTGAAACCACTTTTCCAGAATTGTAGAGCAGAATGACAGATTTGATATTGGCCTATAATTATTCAACAGACCAGGGTCAAGACTAGTTTTCTTAAGCAATGGTTTAATCACTGCAGATTTAAAACACCTAGGAACAGAACCAGAGGATAATGAAAGATTAACAATTTCCAGCACAGTCGGCCCAAGAATGGCCCATAGGTCCTTAAACAACTTTGTTGTTATAGGATCAAATAAGCAGGTTGTGCTTTTTGTAGACGTGACATAGTATCAAATTCTGTAAAACACCTTTCCTTCTAACAACACTCAATAAGCGTTTGGAAGACACTAATTGTTGAAGCTTTGTAGGTGGAATTCTTTCCCATTCTTGCTTGATGTACAACTTCACTTGTTCAACAACTCCATTGTCATATTTTGCGCTTCATAATGCACCACACATTTTCGAAGGGTGACAGGTCTGGACTGCAGGCAGGCCAGTCTAGTACCTGCACTCTTTTACTACGAAGCCACGCTGTTGTAACACGTGCAGAATGTGGCTTGGCATTGTCTTGCTGACATAAGCAGTGACGTCCCTGAAAAAGATGTTGCTTGGATGGCAGCATGTGTTGCTTCAAAACCTGGATGTACCTTTCAGCAGTGATGGTGCCGTCACAGATGTGTAAGTTTGCCATTGTCATGGGCACTAACAGACCCCCATACCATCACAGATGCTGGCTTTTGAACTTTGCGCTGGTAACAGTCTGGATGGTCTTTTTCCTCTTTTTCCTTTTCCTCGTCCATGATTTCCAAAAACAATTTGAAATGTGGACTCATCAGACCACAGCACACTTTTCAACTTTGTGTTTGTCCATTTCAAATGAACTCGGGCCCAGAGAAGGCGGTGGCGTTTCTGGATGTTGTCGATGTATGGCTTTCATTTTGCATGGTAGAGTTTTAACTTGCACTTGTAGATGTAGTGACGAACTTTGTTAACTGACAGTGGTTTTCTGAAGTGTTCCTGAGCCCACACGGTAAGATCCTTTCCACAATGATGTCGGTTTTTAATGCAGTGCCGTCTAAGGGATCGAAGGTCACGGGCATTCAGTGTTGGTTTTCGGCCTTGGCGCTTACGTGTAGAAAGTTCTCCCGATTCTCTGAATCTTCTGATTATATTATGGACTGTAGATGATGGAATCCCTAAATTCCTTTACAATTGAACATTGAGAAGCATTGTTCTTAAACTGCTGGTCTATTTTTTTACACAGTTGTTCACAAAGTGGTGATCCTCACCCCGTCTTTGCTTGTGAACGGCTCAGCCTTCTGGGGATGCTCCTTTTATACCCAATCATGACACTCACCTGTTTCCAATTAGCCTGTTCACCTGTGGAATGTTCCAAACACGTGTTCTTTGAGCATTCAACTTTCACAGTCTTTTGTTGCCACTGTCCCAGCTTTTTTGAAAGGTCAGCACCTTTCAAAAAAGCTGGGACAGTGGCAACAAAAGACTGTGTTGCAGGTATGCATTTCAAAATGAGCAAATATTTGCACTAAAACAATAAAGTTTATCAGTTTGAACATTAAATATCTTGTCTTTGTGGTGTATTCAATTGAATATAGGTTGAAGAGGATTTGAAAATCATTATATTCTGTTTTTATTTACATTCCACACAACGTCCCAACTTCATTGGAATTGGAGTTGTACAAGCTGGATGAAACCTAACCACTAGATGTCATCAAAACTTCCTTCACTATGTTTAAATGCCCCTTTAACTAACCAATAGTTGGTCACTGACTTGATACTTTCTAAATACTTGTGTCACAGTTTTTTCTTTAAAAATGATCCAGAAAATATAACAGTTAAGGTCAAATTGAATGCAAACCAAAGAAAGACTTTGAAGTACGTGACAGTTGTGTTTTTGTCCAAATACATGTGCAGCACTGAAAAGGGTTGTTTTTCACTGTGACATCAGTTTTTCATGCTGCAATAAAAGATTTTTAAAACATTGGGGAAAAAAGACATTTGTGTTTTTTTACAATTCAGTTTTGTCCAAAGGGGGGCAGCACACGTGCGCGCACGCACACACACACACACACACACACACACACACACACACACACACACACACACACACACACACACACACACACACACACACACACACACCCTGCCCATAGGGCAGGTTTTGTTAGTGGTGATAATAATAATATTTTGTATTTGTGTCTGTGCAGGTACATCTGCAGTACTGGCTGCGATGATAGGTGGCGTGGTAGAGCGATTGACTCCAGAGTCAAACTTCATCATCTGGGACAACATGACCAACAGCAGTAGAGTTGACACCATTTCCCGTGACACAGAGAGGGTTCAAGTGGCGGCGACCGTCACCGTCCTAGCTGGATTATTTCAGGTAAAGACTGGATGCTTTTTTTTTTGTCTGTATGGATTGAATATTTGGTTGAAAAGTAATCTGCTGATTGCACCTGATTTTTATCAGGTTTGTTCTCTCAAAGTTGTGGAGGTCAGCGATATTTTACATAGATTTCAAGCATTGTGGACGTGTATCAGCTGGATGGTGATGAAAGTTGGAATCGCTGAGAATTTCATTATTGTTTGTAGCTCTACTTTAATGGTTTTTGATCGAGATCAAGGGCCTCATGTACGAAGACTTGAGTAGATTTCCTACCGAAACATGGCGTATGCCAAATCCCAGAAACTGGCATTAAGCACAAAAATATCCAAATGTATCAAAGTGTGCGTACGCATGGATCCAAGCACGTTCTATTTGTATATCCCACTGAACAAGGAATTGAGTGTACATGCGCCAAACTCCGTCCTGGACATGTCCCCCTTTAAATGTGCAAATCCATGTAAGTAGGCCCTGGAGCTGGGTTTCCCCACGGTGTCAGATCAGACAACATGAGCAGAGAAAAGAAACTATACCACGTGTGAACTACAGATGGCTGGAAATGATGTGGAGACACACAGAGGTAGTTTATTTGGTTCACTGTCAAACGGAATAATCATAAAACTGAAAAAATGTTAGTGGGAGCATGTGTGTCCGAGGCCATAAATGCTGTTGGCTCACAACAGTGCATGCACACTGAAGTTAAAATGAATAGGGGGGCTCTGCGGCTGACAGTATGACATTCACAACTTTACATGTTTATTGACAAATGCTGAACACAGGGAGACAATCGGGGTCGGCACACTCCAGCTCCCGCTGGAATGCCCCTGATGCCAGGAAGCCCAGTGTATTCAGCACCTGTGTGGGCAGACACCCCCTGGCCCCTCGCCGTATTGCGCTCTGCCTGCCAAAGTTCTAGGGGCAAGTCAATTATCATCATTTGCAAATTAATCCTCACATTCCCTGAAGACACACTCACTTTAGACTGCACCATTTGCAAGGTCCTCTAACAACTAATTGTCATTAATTGACATTAACAGCCATTGTTACGCCATTTTACGCATCACTTTAGGCATGCTTTTATATCCGCCCATATAGTTGCAAACACGTGGGGGTTTTAAAAGTTCATCAGTGTGTCTCTGATGTCCACATCACTCTGATGACTTCAGGTTTTCACACTATTAACGGTTCCCAGCATCACCTCTACGTGTCGGCAAAGGAACAATAGCTGCAGACACGTACGTACGCCAGCCAGGATTTTTGCGTGACGCACCACACAATTCCACGGTCATTTCACTTTGATACATCTGAACGATAGCATGGAGATGGAAGTACCCCAAGTTTCATGTGGTCCCAGGTCCACCAAGTTATGTAAAAGTGGGTTAATTATATATGTGTAATCCAATAAACAGGGGTGGAGGTGAAAAACACACTTCTTATCAATTTTATGTATGTAAATTTCATCTGATTTCTCGAAGGTTATAGAGAATTTCTTTCAGGTTTGCAAAAAAATAAGGTGTTAAATTTGACCTGGATCTTTAGATTTCTTGACTGGGTCAAATCAAATCAAATCAATTTCATTTATATAGCGCCAAATCACAACAAACAGTTGCCCCAAGGCGCTTCATATTGCAAGGCAAAGCCATACAATAATTACAGAAAACCCCAACTGTCAAAACGACCCCCTGTGAGCAAGCACTTGGCGACAGTGGGCAGGAAAAACTCCCTTTTAACAGGAAGAAACCTCCAGCAGAACCAGGCTCAGGGAGGGGCAGTCTTCTGCTGGGACTGGTTGGGGCTGAGGGAGAGAACCAGGAAAAAGACATGCTGTGGAGGGGAGCAGAGATCAATCACTAATGATTAAATGAGGAGTGGTGCATACAGAGCAAAAAGTGAAAGAAACACTCAGTGCATCATGGGAAACCCCCCAGCAGTCTAAGTCTATAGCAGCATAACTAAGGGATGGTTCAGGGTCACCTGATCCAGCCCTAACTATAAACGTTAGCAAAAAGGAAAGTTTTAAGCCTAATCTTAAAAGTAGAGAGGGTGTCTGTCTCCCTGATCTGAATTGGGAGCTGGTTCCACAGGAGAGGAGCCTGAAAGCTGAAGGCTCTGCCTCCCATTCTACTCTTACAAACCCTAGGAACTACAAGTAAGCCTGCAGTCTGAGAGCGAAGCGCTCTATTGGGGTGATATGGTACTACGAGGTCCCTAAGATAAGATTCAATCAATTTTTTATATATAGCACCAAATCACAACAAACAGTTGCCCCAAGGCGCTTTATATTGTAAGGCAAGGCCATACAATAATTATGTAAAACCCCAACGGTCAAAACGACCCCCTGTGAGCAAGCACTTGGCTACAGTGGGAAGGAAAAACTCCCTTTTAACAGGAAGAAACCTCCAGCAGAACCAGGCTCAGGGAGGGGCAGTCTTCTGCTGGGACTGGTTGGGGCTGAGGGAGAGAACCAAGAAAAAGACATGCTGTGGAGGGGAGCAGAGATTGATCACTAATGATTAAATGCAGAGTGGTGCATACAGAGCAAAAAGAGAAAGAAACAGATGGAACCTGATTATTCAAAACCTTATAAGTAAGAAGAAGAATTTTAAATTCTATTCTAGAATTAACAGGAAACCAATGAAGAGAGGCCAATATGGGTGAGATATGCTCTCTCCTTCTAGTCCCTGTCAGCACTCTAGCTGCAGCATTTTGAATTAACTGAAGGCTTTTCAGGGAACTTTTAGGACAACCTGATAATAATGAATTACAATAGTCCAGCCTAGAGGAAATAAATGCGTGAATTAGTTTTTCAGCATCACTCTGAGACAAGACCTTTCTAATTTTAGAGATATTGCGCAAATGCAAAAAAGCAGTCCTACATATTTGTTTAATATGCGCTTTGAATGACATATCCTGATCAAAAATGACTCCAAGATTTCTCACAGTATTACTAGAGGTCAGGGTAATGCCATCCAGAGTAAGGATCTGGTTAGACAACATGTTTCTAAGATTTGTGGGGCCAAGTACAATAACTTCAGTTTTATCTGAGTTTAAAAGCAGGAAATTAGAGGTCATCCATGTCTTTATGTCTGTAAGACAATCCTGCAGTTTAGCTAATTGGTGTGTGTCCTCTGGCTTCATGGATAGATAAAGCTGGGTATCATCTGCCTAACAATGAAAATTTAAGCAATGCTGTCTAATAACACTGCCTAAGGGAAGCATGTATAAAGTGAATAAAATTGGTCCTAGCACAGAACCTTGTGGAACTCCATAATTCCACATTTGCATGAACAAATTGTAATCTATTAGATAAATATGATTCAAACCACCGCAGTGCACTGCCTTTAATACCTATGGCATGCTCTAATCTCTGTAATAAAATTTTGTGGTCAACAGTATCAAAAGCAGCACTGAGGTCTAACAGAACAAGCACAGAGATGAGTCCACTGTCTGAGGTCATAAGATGATCATTTGTAACCTTCACTAATGCTGTTTCTGTACTATGATGAATTCTAAACCCTGACTGAAACTCTTCAAATAGACCATTCCTCTGCAGATGATCAGTTAGCTGTTTTACAACTACCCTTTCAAGAATTTTTGAGAGAAAAGGAAGGTTGGAGATTGGCCTATAATTAGCTAAGATAGCTGGGTCAAGTGATGGCTTTTTAAGTAATGGTTTAATTACTGCCACCTTAAAAGCCTGTGGTACATAGCCAACTAATAAAGACAGATTGATCATATTTAAGATCGAAGCATTAATTAATGGTAGGGCTTCCTTGAGCAGCCTGGTAGGAATGGGGTCTAATAGACATGTTGATGGTTTGGAGGAAGAAACTAATTAAAATAACTCAGACAGAACAATCGGAGAGAAAGAGTCTAACCAAATACCGGCATCACTGAAATCATCCAAAGAGAACGATATGTCTTTGGGATGGTTATGAGTAATTTTTTCTCTAATAGTTAAAATTTTATTAGCAAAGAAAGTCATGAAGTCATTACTAGTTAAAGTTAAAGGAATACTCGGCTCAATAGAGCTCTGACTCTTTGTCAGCCTGGCTACAGTGCTGAAAAGAAACCTGGGGTTGTTCTTATTTTCTTCAATTAGTGATGAGTAGTAAGATGTCCTAGCTTTCCGGAGGGCTTTTTTATAGATCAACAGACTCTTTTTCCAGGCTAAGTGAAGATCTTCTAAATTAGTGAGATGCCATTTCCTCTCCAACTTACGGGTTATCTGCTTTAAGCTGTGAGTTTGTGAGTTATACCACGGGGTCAGCCAAATACATTCTCCAATTATGACCCAAAAGACATCTGCTAATTTTCATGTCTCCTTCTGACTTTTGTACTTTCCGTTTAGATTCTGCTTGGTTTGGTCCAGTTTGGTTTTGTGGTGACTTACCTGTCGGAGCCACTGGTCCGAGGTTATACCATAGCATCTGCCATCAACGTCATCGTGTCCCAGCTCAAATATACCTTCGGCATCTCAACCCAGAGACACAACGGACCTTTGTCACTGATATATGTAAGACCATGTAATGTCAAATGAGAAAATGCTCATGACAGGTTAAATCGGGCCAAAGCGACAACGTCGTATTTTTGTCTGTTGAACCAAAAAGCAGTCCAATAAAATGAAAAATTGTATTGCAAAGCTTTAAAAAAGCATGCTTGTAGCTCAAACTTAATATTCTACCTGCTGCACCCAGGTGAAACGTGTATGGTTCCTGTAGCTGGGGTCCTCAACACTGAGGCACCTGCATGCTGGATCTCACCCACAGAAACTCACCACATGTCCAAAATGTCAGAGCTGATGTTACCTCATGATGCAACTGATGCTCCTCCTTGGAGTCTCCCTGAGTAACTGTATGCTTGACACAAAGCCATTCCAGTGGTACCCAATGAAAGAGAAAACTGAAAGACTTAAAACTTAAAGACCTTATTTAGGGCCCCTTCACACATAGCACGAATAAGTAGGCATCAGGGCAAATAACGCCGATACAGCCATCACGAAAAGATCGAACCGGCGTCGCAGCAGGCAGCTGGAGCATGTGTAACCATATCGTGCACCTGCTGTGGAAAAAAAAAAAAAAAATACATGGCACCCATGGAATTCAAGCCAGCAATTTACAAAAGCTCTGATTGCCAGCCATAAACTTTACCACTGTGCTACCATCGCTGCACTGTAAAAGGTGCGTAAAATCCCTGAAATCAACAAGGAGATAAACATATTTAAATAAAATAAAACCACACACCATAAAAAACACATTTTATTGAATCCCTGTTATCGAGCGAACAATACAAGTATGAACTATCTGCTCCTCTGTAGATGACCCATGGTCACAGACGTACAGTCATGAAATGGCATGAATCAAGCAGTGCGCTCGTATCATGTCCACATCTGCTGGGCTGCCGTGTCCGGCCTGACATGCATGTCCTGTGGAAGGTGCCGCAGGACAGACACTGCGTCATGTGGAACAGAGCTCACGTGGGTGACGTGACATTCAGATCATCCACTGTGTGTTATGATCTGACGGTCCGTCTCACCTGGGGCAGCCTGTCAATGTCTGCGCTGTGCACACTGATAGGCAACAGCAATATGTTTTTATGTATGTCCATGTGAGGACAGCAAGCAGACACATGCGCATCACAGTGTACAGTTGTTAGTTCATGTCTGTCAATACACGGTACGTGTTCCCAATCTGGGATGTGCAGAACAAGAAATCTCAACAGCTGCTGCGGTTGGCGGACACGCCCCCTCTCAGGTCAGCGCACACACCAACGTGTGACACTCTGTTTCTGTGTTATGTGATCAATTTTTTTTAGTTATTTGTTATGTAATTGTGTATGTAGGTAGTGTAGTACTTATTAATATACCTGTCCTGGCTGTGGTTTCTGTTTGTAATGTGACACGTGTGCACTGAGCCGTCATCCAGCTGTCAGAGTGCTGCGATCAGTTGACAGGCAGCTCACTGTGCTGTGTGCGCTTTGACCTGGCTGTCTGGCCTCGCATGTGATCATGTCTATACATATACAAATACATATAAGCATTTTATACAAGTGTGCTTCCCCCATCCCACCCCGCACACCGCATGTGTGGGGAGTGGGGAGTGCAAAACACGCACATGCCACATGTGTTTCATGGGTGGGAGTGCAATACGCGCACACGTGCGAGACACATGCACCATGTGTGTTGCTTTTTCCAACACCACACTCGTGGGGGCACTTAGACAAATTTCACAGCCATCTAGAAAGTGATCGTCTTCTCACTGTTTTCAAGAGGGATGGAATGGGCTCTCACAGGGCACTCTCTGTCTTTCAGCCGCTGGTGTGTGCAAATAGTTGTAGCGACACGTGTACGAGGTGTTGTAGGCAGCTACAATTTTTCATGAATGGCACACAATTCCTCCTTTGTGCACTAGTCGGCTTAAATCGTGTTATGTGTGAAGGGGCCCTATCATATGTCAGTGGCCACTAATCGTGACCACGTGTGCAGATAGACTTACAATCACAAATACTGTGATGTGCTGTTGTTGAATGGCATGTTAAATAACCTGTGGCATGTTCTTTAACACCCACCTGTAAATAGTTACTTCCTCATCCTTGGCTTGGGAAGTAACCTGCGTCAGACTGGCATTCTGTCCAGGGGGAACCGTTCATTCTCATCTGCTTGACGCTATGGAATCTGGCGATAAGCACTGGCATCAATGGGCCTCGGGGCCTATCTAGGACTTTCTTCTTCTTCGTCTTCTTCTTCTTCGTATGGGCAGAAGGGGACATTGCCTGTTAGCCATTAGTGATTTTCTGCATCCATCCTTTTACGTTTGACTGCTTGGTCATGACAGCAGAAGTTGTCTGGCCACTGTTATATCCTGCAACTACTCAATGTAGGTTGAATATATGATCCCTCTTGCATTTTCTAGGTCAGTCCAAGAACCTCATTTCAGTTGACCATGCATGGAACACTGCCAGAGAGAGGTGTCTAAGAGTCATTCCAGTGAGGGATCCAGTCACCTCAACTGACTCTTTCGGGCATCTGCTCTTCTCACCTTTTCCTCAGGCTGAACATAAATACCCTGTGAAAGTAACTCATTTTACCACATACTTTTGGTTGCTACCCAAAGTTTATGACCACAGAGAGATGACTGCAAAAGACACCCTCTAACCCCTTACCATCCCTTTAGATTCCATGAACTCTCAAATATAGTGCAGTGATGACCAAATGAGGCGTCATGAAGCATTTGCTTTTAATATCTTGCACCACTAGATGGCAGTCTCTTTTCAAAGACAAGCACTCAAAGCAAAATGAAGTGTACTTGTGTTTTGAACTTTTTTTTTAAAGAGGCCGCCACCTAGTGATCTCAGAGAAAATAGCAAATGCTTCATGAGGCCTCACTTGGCCATCACTAGCTCTGAGGTAGTCCAGCACTTTCAGTGAATGTTAGTTTTTTGAAGCTGGAATGTTAGGAATTTGGCCTTGTGATTTCTTAGTTCCTCAGGGTCCATGGACTTGCCAGCAAGCCCATATTATTGATTTTTTATCTTTCTGGACCTCTGAGGTTTACACAGCTGGTGCTTCTCCAGTTTCCTGAGATATTATTGAATTAAAAAGCTTCGCTGTGATTCATTTTATGCTTAATCACAATGTAAACATATGAGGTTCTGCTTTTTTCCAGACTGTGATGGATTTGTGCTCTCTGCTTCCAAAAACAAACATTGGTACTCTGGTGGTCAGTATTGTCTCCATAACTGGCCTGATCCTCGTTAAAGAGCTTAATGGTTACTTGGGCAAAAAACTACCTGTTCCAATCCCAGTGGAGCTGCTTGGTGTGAGTATGCAGAATACTTCAACACCAAAAATACAAATTCATACAGCTTACCGGTTTTTAATGTTTCTCCAGATTATTATTGCTACAGTTGTATCTTGGCAAAGTAACTTACAGAAGAAATATGGAGTGGAAGTTGTGGGTGTGATTCCCTCAGGGTGAGAACATACCAGGACGTGAACTTTCACATATAAAAAGTGGAGGATTTATCTCTGCTGACGCATTGTGTCGCTGCCTTTTAGTTTACAGCCGCCTGTTTTCCCAGCATCCTCTTTGTTTGGGATGGTGATCGGAGATGCCTTTGCTATAGCTGTGGTTGGCTACGGCATCTCCATCTCACTGGGGCGAATCTTTGCCCTTAAATATGGATACAAGGTGGACAGCAATCAGGTAAGCACTGAGGAAGAGATGCAAAAAGAATGTGTTTGTCCACATGGTGGCGCTCATGCACATATTGTAGTGGCATGGTTTCAGTTTTATGATGTCTGCCAAGGTTTATCAGTAGAATCATACTGTAATTTGAGAAATAACTGTTTGTTTGTTTGTTTCGTCCTGTACTCCTCCAAGGTGTTTGGGCTTGTTATGTTGCTATGTGCATGTCCGCCGACTCCAGAACTGCCCTTAAAGGGTTGGTCAACACCCTTGGGTCAAAGATCAAAATTTTGGTTCATCTGTCTGTCTGTTCCCTTTTTTCTGCTGGGTACTTTGCCTGATTTCCACTAAATTTGATATGGGGGTGTCAGTCAAGCTTAGAATTTCCCTTAAATGTTTGCTTTGGCTCAGGTCATGGTCAATGTGGTCAAAGGTGAAAATTAGGACCCTTCATCCTCCCCCAACTTTGATGTCTGCCAAACTTGCCACACATATGGAGATGTGTTCTGGAATGGCTCAGGCAATGTAAAATTTGCCAGAGATCAATAACTGGGTCCAAAGGTCAGAATTTAAGTTTTCCTTTGTAATTTGCATGAAACTTGGCACACATATGGGACAGGTTCCATAGTTACCTTCAAGGTCAAATTTGTCAAAGGGTAATCAGTGGGCTCTAGGGCAAGGTTGCCTCTTTGTTTTCAGTTCATCAAAAAAAAAAAAAAAACATTTTGGCAAAGGTCAAGGTAGTGGAGTCACCCAAAAACTAAATTAATTTTTCATCACCGCTGGTGAACCAGTAGCAGATTTGGTTCAGGATTTAAGATTCATAGCAGTTCCCCTCAAACTTGTGCAATACCACTAAACTGATGTCTTCATGTAGTTTCATTTGAGCAACTGAGATGAACAGCTTGTGTTTCCTGATTCAGGAACTGATGGCGCTGGGTCTCAGTAACGCTTTGGGAGGACTGTTCCAGTGTTTTGCCATCAGCTGCTCCATGTCTCGCTCCACTGTTCAGGAGAACACAGGAGGAAAGACTCAGGTTGGTATGAGAGATCCCGAACAATAATGTTGACTGTTACTTCTCTGTGGAAGTGGGTCATTAAAAGTACGGAACAACAGTAAATATGTTATCAGTGTAACTGTGCTTCTCTAAAAACTTCCTCTGTTATACATATATCTGAATGTTCTGTTCCTCTAAGAGTAATATCATTTCATCTTTGCAGTTATACATTGTATTGATATGATCTAAATGTTCTAATGGGGCAGACAACTGAAACAATCCTGAAAATGGTGATAGAAGCACCAAATTCAGTACAACAAATACTCCTTGAATTTTCAATAGGTGGCCAGGTAGGGGTCAACTGAAGAATTACATAGGGGTCAAAATCAAAGATGCTTCAGTCATATTGAAAAGTGTACCACATTATTTGTCTGATCATAAATATTCCAAAAAGGTATAGTTTGGACTATCTGTGATAGAATGTTATGGAGTTATGGAGTAAAAACAGCAAGAATGGTGACAAAGGTCAATTTAATTTTGTACAGGGGTCAAAAGTTAAAGTTGCTCCAATTTTGGTAAAAAAAGTAGTGCAAATTATTGATTGAGCTACTGGGATTAATAAATGGAATAGTTTTGACTGTTTTGAATGCTTGGTCTGCAAAGTAAAGGTCAAACAATGTCAACGTCCACTGGATTCTATATGTGACATATGTTACCCCGTAAAATGGTAACTAAGCATGACACATGGTGCAAAATATTCCTATTTCCTGCTCCCTGTGCTTGCTCTGAGGGTTGATAAGGTTCGACCTTACTTGTATAAAGTGCCACTTTGTTGTGATTTGGCACTATATAAATGAAAATAAATTGAAATTGAAAAAATTATATTTTGAGAGGTGAGGATGGGCCGGTTGTCTGCCTTTGTTGTCATTCAGGACCCAAAATGGTTCCATCATGTCGTGGATGTGACAGTGCAAGGCACAGCACATGGACCTGACATGTATTTGAGGAGCCCATGTGGGGCGTCACTCAGGAGCTCGATCTCATAAAATGTAGAATAATTTATAGTGATGTTACGTTAGAATGTGAAGGGTTTTGGGATGACTTGGTGGATTTGGGTTATACAGTGATTGTTACGATGTTGTGTACCTGTCCCTGCTAGGATGTACATCATAATTTACTTCAAATGTCTTGAATGGCTCTTAAAGGTTAACAGCTACTGTTCTTGTTGGTCCCGGAGATATTTCACCACTCATTCAAATAATTTCTTCATTCTGGTGAAAGATTTCAGTTGCTGCTGAATAATCCTTTAAATATCTCCTAACTGATTGGCTAAGAATGTTCATCAGCAGACATGAATGTGACTGTGCCTTCAATTTACGGCCATACAATCATCAAATTTAGTACTGTAAACTTCGACAGAGACATTCACTGCCCCCTGCTGGTTGTATGGAGCCCACCATGTTTTGATAGAGGTGTGAGCAACTCAGTGAGACTACTACAGGAAGCTGAACCAGAAGGTGCGGCTCTGGATTCACCAGTTGATTTATGCTCCTGTCCTGACCGACAGGAGCTTTGGGTAGTGACCAAAAGAACAAGGTCACAGATACGAGTGGTTCCTCCATCGGGGATCTGGGCTTACTCTCAGGGACAGGGTCGGAAATTCAAATATCTGGGAGGGATGCAGAATTGAATATCGAAAGGAGCCAGCTAAGGTTGTTTGGGCACCTGGTGAGGGTGCCACCCGGCTGTCTCTCCACAGCACTTCCAACTGGATTGAGGCCTCGAGGCAAGACCCAAAACATGCTGGAGGGATTACATGTCGCATCTAGTGTTGGGAAAGTGTAGTGACACGGACCCACAACAGGGGGTGTAAATGAACGGACAATGGATAAGCCAAAATATAACAATTTAATGTTGTGAAATGTGCACAACGGAATACAGACAAATGCAGATTTAGTACAATAGTCAATTATACAAAAAAGGGTGACGTGTGGGCAGGCTCGAGGATAGAAGACGTCTGTCCAGAGAAGAGCCGGGCCCCACACAATTTCCACTGCCAACGGATCTGGAACAACCCGGAGCCGCCAAGTCCTGAGTCCCCAGGTGGCCACCGTCTCCAGCTGTCAGATCTGGTACTGCTGGCAGGAAGCACAAACAGGTTATGGTGGGTGTGTGCACACCCAGTAAACAGTCAATAGACAAACACAGTTCCTTCTTGAGGGAAACCTCCACCTCCAACACAGGAACACAGTACGTGCAGTGCCTGGATGAAACACTTATCTAGTTTGGAGTGAGAAGCGAAGTACGTCAACTCCATCACTGTCCACAAACCCAGCTCCCAGCTGCAAGTGTATAAACAGGAACGACTGCAAAAGGTTCAGCAGAGAAACACAACACAAAACAGCTAAGCAGTTTACCTGATAGTAGACTGATATCTCGGCAGGGAGGAGGAGTTGCTGCCCGGCTTTTATGGAAGGTGGTGATGAATGGTTGATGGGTGACAGCTGTCACTCTAGGCTGCTCCTGAGAGGCGACTGCGCCCTCTCGTGCCTGAAGCCCACCATTCAGGCAGGGAGCCCTCTGGTGGTGGGCCAGCAGTACCTCCTCTTCTGGCGGCCCACACAACAGGACCCCCCCCTCGACCAGGCTTGTCGGGATGACGGTGGTAAAAATCGGCCAGGAGGGCCGGGTCCAGGATGAAGCTCCTCCTCACCCAGGAGCGCTCTTCGGGTCCATAACCCTGACGTACATGCTTGACATGAGTCTCAGGATCCGTGGAGAAGATGAGAATATCGTCCAGATATACGAAGACAAACCGATGCAGGAAGTCTCGCAAGACATCATTTACCAAGGCTTGGAACATCGCGGGGGCATTAATGAGGCCGAACGGCATGACCAGGTACTCAAAGTGACCTAACAGGGTGTTAATGCCGTCTTCCATTCGTCTCCCTTCCGGATCCGAACCAGGTGGTACGCATTTCTAAGATCAAGCTTTGTGAAAATTTTGGCTCCATGCAGGGGCGTGAACACTGAATCCGTAATCTCGTTCAGCCCTCTGTAATCAATGCATGGATGGAGTCCGCCGTCTTTCTTGCCCACAAAAAAGAAACCGGCACCCATCGGGGAGGTGGAGTTCCGGATCAGCCCGGCAGCTAACGAGTCCTGGATGTAGGTCTCCATTGATTCGCGCTCAGGACGTGAGAGGTTGTACAGTCTGCTGGACGGGTACTCAACGCCCGGGATCAAATCAATGGCGCAATCGTACGGACGGTGTGGGGGTAGAGTGAGTGCCAGATCTTTGCTGAAGACGTCAGCAAGATCATGGTACTCCTCAGGCACCACCGTCAGATTGGGGGGGGACTTTAACCACCTCGTTAGCAGTCAAACCGGGGGGAACCGAGGATCCTAAACACTCCCGGTGGCAGGTTTCGCTCCACTGAGCCACAACCCCAGACGGCCAATCAATCCGGGGATTGTGTTTGATCATCCATGGGAAGCCCAAAATAACGCGGGAGGTAGAAGGAGTTACATAGAACTCAATCTCCTCCCGCTGATTCCCAGACACAACCAAAGTTACTGGCTGTGTCTTGTGTGTGATTACAGGAAGAAGGGTGCCATCTAGCGCCCGTACCTTCAATGGTGACGGAAGGGCCACTAGATGGAGCCCTTCTTTCCTTGCCCATCTGCTGTCCAGCAGATTCCCTTCTGACCCCGTGTCCACCAGTGCTGGGGCTTGAAGGGTTAGATCCCCACTCAGGATCGTAACTGGGAGGCATGTGGAAATGCGTGTGTGTCCCATGTGAATGTTATGGCCCACGCTTATCCCAGTTTCGAAGGGCGGGCGTTGGTGTTTAACCACTTGGGGCAGTTTTTCTGCAGGTGCTCGTTCGAGCCGCAGACGAAACACTCCCCGCGGGCCAGTCTCCTTTGTCTATTGGCTGATCTCACTTTAGCCCTGCTCGTGTCCATAGCTTCGTCAGCAGGGGGAGCTGTAGCCACACGGAGCGCTGAGACTGTGGAGCGTGGGGACGGCGTTACCTTTTCAGACCCGGAAGGGAGAGGGACGGCTCGTGCCCAGCCACGCCCCTCATCTCGCTCCCGACGACGTTCGTCTAATCGGTTGTCTAATCGTATGACCAGGTCGATAAGCCCGTCTAAATCCCGCGGCTCGTCCTTAGCCACCAGGTGCTCCTTTAGGACCGGAGACATTCTGTTTACAAAGGCGGCGCGCAGTAGCATTCCAGCTGGCTCTAGCTGCCGCTATGCGGAAGTCGACTGCATACTAGGCAGCACTCCGACGCCCCAGTCTCATAGACAGTAGCACAGTTGAGTCGTGTGGGGCCCGGCTCTTCTCTGGACAGACGTCTTCTATCCTCGAGCCTGCCCACACAATTTCCACTGCCAACGGATCTGGAACAACCCGAAGCCGCCAAGTCCTGAGTCCCCAGGTGGCCACCGTCTCCAGCTGTCAGATCTGGTACTGCTGGCAGGAAGCACAAACAGGTTATGGTGGGTGTGTGCACACCCAATAAACAGTCAGCAGACAAACACAATTCCTTCTTGAGGGAAACCTCCACCTCCAACACAGGAACATAGTACGTGCAGTGCCTGGATGAAACACTTATCTAGTTTGGAGTGAGAAGCGAAGTACGTCAACTCCTTCACTGTCCACAAACCCAGCTCCCAGCTGCAAGTGTATAAACAGGAACGACTGCAAAAGGTTCAGCAGAGAAACACAGCACAAAACAGCTGAGCAGTTTACCTGATAGTAGACTGATATCTAGGCAGGGAGGTGGAGTTGCTGCCCAGCTTTTATGGAAGGTGGTGATGAATGGTTGATGGGTGACAGCTGTCACTCTAGGCTGCTCCTGGGAGGCGACTGCGCCCTCTCATGCCTGAAGCCCACCATTCAGGCAGGGCGCCCTCTGGTGGTGGGTCAGCAGTACCTGGCGGCCCACACAACATCTAGTTTGGGAATGCTTTGGAACACTTAGAGGACTCGGCAGGAGATAGGGAAGTGTGGGATGGGCTGCTCAGTCTGCTGCCACAGTCGTGTCGCTGACTGAACGGTCCCCCCTAAACTAAGTCTGCCCTACCTTCACTGCGCATGTGTCAGCAGCCGCGGTTCATGGATGATCACCTTGTTTCTGCTTCAACCTGCACTCCAGTCATCATCTATCTCAGCGACAGATATCTGAAGCTTTTGTACAACAATCATTTCAACATAAATTCAGTATGATTTCATAATAAAAGACAGAGGAAGCGATCAGAGCGCTAGCTGCTACATGAGCTGCTAGCTGATGCATTCACTGTGCATCAGTCATTTCAAAGCGTCACAGAGTATTGTCTTGTTTTTCGCTTAAAACGGCCGCGTTTCTGATTAAAGCTGACTTTAGAATGATTTTAAGAGGTTTTACTTTGTCATCTGATGGTTAATAATCACATTAATCCATCTGATCACTTTAGGTGAAGAGTCTCCATCTCAGACGAGTTGCTGAGCTCTGAAATGATGCATGCGCAGTGGAGGCAGAGCGGACCAATTTTTAGGGGGGACTGTTCGGTCTGCGACACCGGGAATGAATGAATGAATGAATATGTTGGGGAAAGTGTAGTGACACGGACCCACAACAGGGGGCGCAAATGAACGGTCAATAGATGAGCCAAAAGGTAACAATTTAATGTTGTGAATGTGCACAACGACTATACAGACAATCTCAGAATATGATAGCAGTCAATACACAAAGGTGACGTGTGGGCAGGCTCGAGGATAGAAGACGTCTGTCCTGAGAAGAGCCGGAACCACACGATTTCCGCCGCCACCGAACCTGGTGAATACTGGAGCCGCCAAGTCCCGAATTCCCAGGTGATCACCGTCCCCGACTGTCGGATCTGGTACTGCTGGTGAGGAGCACAAACAGTGAGATGTGGGTGTGTGCACACCCAGTAACAAAAACAGTCAGAAGGTGGAAAGTCACCTCCACCTCTAATCACACACTCGTGCAGCTCCTGTTAAACCACTTATCTGGTTGGAGTGTGAAGCGAAGCCGTCGCTGATCACACCAAAACGCCAATCCCACAGATAAGGCAACACCCACAGGAAAACGGCTGCGAAGAAGTTCAGACTATAAAGTCAGTGTTAAGTTCAGACACAGCAGAGAATATTACCTTCACAGGTAGATGATATCTCGGCAATGAGGTGGAGATGACGTCTGGGTTTTATGGAGTAGTATGATGAAGTGTAGATGGGTGACAGCTGTCATGAGATAATGAGTGACAGCTGTCACCCCCGGCTGTGTCCATGGCGGCAGCGCCCTCTCGTGCCTGAAGCCCGCACTTCAAGCAGGGCGCCCTCTGGTGGTGGGCCAGCAGTACCTCCTCTTCTGGCGGCCCACACAACAGGACCCCCCCCTCAACGTGCGCCTCCTGGCGCCCGACCAGGTTTATCCGGGTGTCGGCGGTAGAAATCGGCCAGGAGGGCTGGGTCCAGGATGAAGCTCCTCTTCACCCAGGAGTGTTCTTCGGGTCCATACCCCTCCCAGTCCACCAAATACTGGAACCCCCGGCCCATTCGACGGACATCCAGGAGCCGGCTCCCCGTCAATGATCCGGGCAGGAGGCGGCGCCGGACCGGGAGCACAGAGGAGTGAGGTGAGGTGTGGTTTATTCCGGGAGACATGAAAAACAGGGTGGATCCGCAGTGAAGCCGGGAGCTGGAGCTTCACTGCAGCAGGACTGAGGATTTTGATGATCTTGAATGGTCAAATGAATCTGTCCATCAGTTTGGGGGCGTCCACCTGCAGGGGAATGTCCTTGGTTGATAACCACACCTCCTGCCCGGGCTGGTATGCAGGGGCCGGGGACCGCCGGCGGTCTGCATGGGCCTTAGCCCTCGTCCGGGCCTTTAACAAGGCAGAACGGGCGGTGCGCCACACCCGACGGCACCTCCGCAGGTGGGCCTGGACCGAGGGCACACCGACCTCTCCCTCCACCATGGGAAACAATGGTGGTTGGTACCCCAGACACACCTCAAATGGGGAGAGGCCGGTGGCAGAAGACACCTGGCTGTTATGTGCATACTCGATCCAGGCCAGATGGTTACTCCAGGCCGTCGGGTGCGCGGATGTCACACAGCGGAGGGTCTGTTCCAACTCTTGGTTGGCCCGTTCTGCCTGTCCGTTCGTCTGTGGGTGGTACCCGGACGAGAGGCTCACGGTGGCCCCCAGTTCTCTGCAGAAACTCCTCCAGACTTGAGAGGAAAACTGGGGACCACGATCCGAGACTACGTCAGTTGGTATCCCATGCAGACCAGGAGGTCTGCTGTCTCCTGGGCCGTTGGGAGCTTCGGGAGGGCCATGAAGTGGGCCGCCTTGGAGAATCGGTCCACTATCGTGAGGATGGTGGTGTTGCCCTGGGACGGCGGGAGGCCCGTGACCGAAATCCAGGCCGATATGGGACCAGGGGCGATGAGGCACAGGGAGTGGCTGGAGAAGTCCTTGGGACCTTTTGTGGTCTGCCTTGCCCCTGGCACAGGTGGTGTAGGCCTGGATATACTCCCGGACGTCGGCCTCCATAGACGCCCACCAGAAGCGCTGCCGGACAACTGCCACGGTCCTTCGCACCCCTGGATGACAGGAGAGCTTGGAACCGTGACAGAAATCCAAGACTGCAGCTCTGGCTTCTGGTGGGACATACATACGATTCTTCGGACCAGTTCCGGGGTCCGGGCTCCATGCCAGGGCCTCCCGGACGGTCTTCTCCACGTCCCAGGTGAGGGTGGCCACGATAGTGGACTCCGGTATGATGGGCTCCGGTGGATCCGACAGCACAGTTTTGACTTCGTCTTCGTGTACCCGGGACAAGGCATCCGATCTCTGGTTCTTGGTCCCGGGGCGATAGGTGATCCGGAAGTCAAAACGTCCGAAGAACAGTGACCAGCGGGCTTGCCTGGGGTTCAGCCGCTTGGCGGTCCTGATATACTCCAGGTTCCGATGGTCAGTGAAAACCGTGAATGGCACAGACGCTCCCTCCAACAGGTGTCTCCACTCCTCAAGAGCCTCTTTCACCGCAAGGAGTTCTCGATTGCCGACGTCATAGTTCCATTCAGCGAGGGTCAACCTGCGAGAAAAGTAGGCACACGGGTGAAGAACCTTATCGGTCTCCCCGCTCTGGGATAGCATGGCTCCTATCCCTGAGTCAGAGGCGTCCACTTCAACCACAAACTGGCGGCTAGGGTCGGGCTGCACCAGAACTGGTGCAGACGAGAACCGGCGTTTCAACTCCTTGAACGCGGCTTCGCACCGATCCGACCAGGTGAAGGGGAGTTTTGGAGAGGTCAGGGCTGTCAGGGGGCTAACTACCTGACTGTAGCCCTTAATGAACCTCCTGTAGAAATTGCAAAGCCGAGGAACTGTTGCAGCTTCCTATGGCTTGCTGGTTGGGGCCGATCTCTCACCGCCGCAACCTTGGCCGGATCAGGGGCGACGGAGTTGGAGGAGATGATGAACCCCAGGAAGGACAAAGAGGTGCGGTGAAGCTCACACTTCTCACCCTTCACAAACAGCCGGTTCTCCAACAACCGCTGCAGGACCTGACGTACATGCTGGACATGAGTCTCAGGGTCCGGGGAAAAGATGAGTATGTCATCCAGATATACGAAGACGAATCGGTGCAGGAAGTCCCGCAAGACGTCATTTACCAAAGCTTGGAACGTCGCGGGGGCGTTGGTGAGGCCGAACGGCATGACCAGGTACTCAGTTTGGTGAAAATTTGGGCTCCATGCAGGGGCGTGACACTGAACCCAACAGGGGTAAAGGGTATCGATTGCGAACCGTTATGTCGTTCAGCCCCCTGTAATCAATGCATGGACGGAGTCCGCCGTCTTTCTTGCCCACAAAAAAGAAACCTGCACCCATCGGGGAGGTGGAATTCCGGATCAGCCCGGCAGCTAATGAGTCCCGGATGTAGGTCTCCATTGATTCGCGCTCAGGACGTGAGAGGTTGTACAGCCTGCTGGACGGGTACTCAGCGCCTGGGACCAAATCAATGGCACAATCGTACGGACGGTGCGGGGGAAGGGTGACCACCAGATCCTTGCTGAAGACGTCAGCAAGGTCGCGGTACTCAACCGGCACCGCCGTCAGATTGGGAGGGACTTTAACCTCCTCATTAGCATTTACACCGGGAGGAACCGAGGATCCTAAACAATTCCGGTGGCAGGTTTTGCTCCACTGAGTCACAACCCCAGACGGCCAATCAATCTGGGGATTGTGTTTAATCATCCATGGGAAGCCAAAATCACGCTGGAGGTAGAAGGAGTTCCAAAAAACTCAATCTCCTCCCGGTGATTCCCAGACACTACCAGGGTTACAGGGTTGTGTGTGATAAAAGGGAGAAGAGTGCCATCTGGTGCTCGCACCTTCACTGGTGAAAAAGTGCCACCAGAGGGAGCCCTACCTCCCTTGCCCATCTGCTATCCAGCAGATTCCCTTCTGACCCGTGTCCACCAGTGCTGGGGCTTGAAGGGTTAAATCCCCGCTCAGGATTTTAACTGGGAGTCGTGTTGACAGATGTGTATGACCCACGTGAATGTTTTGACCCCCCCTCAGCCCAGTCTCTAAGGGCGGGCGTTTGTGTTTTGACCGTTTGAGGCAGTCTCTCTGCTGATGCTCACTCGAGCCGCAGACAAAGCACTCCCCACGGACCAGCCTCCTCTGTCTGAATGTGGCCCTGCTCGTGTCCCTAGCACCGTCAGCAGGGGGAGCTGTAGCCACACGGAGCGCTGTGGCTGTGGAGCGTGGGTAAGACGGCTCCCTTTCGGACCCGGGAGGAAGAGGGACGGCTTGTGCCTGACCACGCCCTTCGCCTCGCTCCCATCGGCGTTCTTCTAACCGATTGTCCAACCGTATAACCAAATCGATAAGCTCAGCCAAATCCCGCAGTTCCTCCTTAGCCACCAGGTGCTCCTTCAGGACCGACGACAGTCTATTTATGAAGGCGGTGCGGAGCGCAGTCATATTCCAGCCGGACCTCGCAGCCGTGATGCGGAAGTTGATGGCATATTCGGCTGCGCTCAGACGCCCCTGTCTCATTTTCAGCAGCAGGGTAGACCGGTTTCGCCTCTGTTAGGGTGATCAAAAACGGTCCTGAGCTCCCTCACAAACCCAGTATAAGTGGTAAGGAGCCGTGAGCCTTGCTCCCAAAGCACTGTAGCCCAAGCGCGTGCCTCACCCCGAAGCAAATTAATCACGTAAGCCACCTTGCTGGAGTCAGACGCATACATCACGGGACGTTGTGCAAAGACGAGCGAACACTGCATAAGAAAGTCCGCGCACGTCTCCACACAACCTCCATACGGCTCTGGGGGGCTTATGTATGCTTCAGGGGATGGTGGGGGGGGGGGGGTCGTTGAATGACCAGTGGAACGTCTGTATTCGGCACCGGGTCGGCAGGAGGAGGAGCTGCAGCAGCGCCCTGAGCGCACGCTTCCACCTGCGCAGTGAGAGCCTCCATCCTGCGATTAAGGATGACGTTTTGCTCGGTCATCAGGTCCATCCGAGCGGTAAAGGCGGTGAGGATATGCTGCAACTCACCAATCACGCCTCCAGCCGACGCCTGTGCACCCTGCTCTTCCATTGGCTGTCCAACAGATGGTTGACGCCCCTCGGGATCCATGACATTGGCCGAGATATCCTGTTGGGGAAAGTGTAGTGACACGGACCCACAACAGGGGGCGCAAATGAACGGTCAATAGATGAGCCAAAAGGTAACAATTTAATGTTGTGAATGTGCACAACGACTATACAGACAATCTCAGAATATGATAGCAGTCAATACACAAAGGTGACGTGTGGGCAGGCTCGAGGATAGAAGACGTCTGTCCTGAGAAGAGCCGGAACCACACGATTTCCGCCGCCACCGAACCTGGTGAATACTGGAGCCGCCAAGTCCCGAATTCCCAGGTGATCACCGTCCCCGACTGTCGGATCTGGTACTGCTGGTGAGGAGCACAAACAGTGAGATGTGGTGTGTGCACACCCAGTAACAAAAACAGTCAGAAGGTGGAAAGTCACCTCCACCTCTAATCACACACTCGTGCAGCTCCTGTTAACTACTTATCTGGTTGGAGTGTGACGCGAAGCCGTCGCTGATCACACCAAAACGGCAATCCCACAGATAAGGCAACACCCACAGGAAAACGGCTGCAAAGAAGTTCAGACTATAAAGTCAGTGTTAAGTTCAGACACAGCAGAGAATATTACCTTCACAGGTCGATGATATCTCGGCAATGAGGTGGAGATGACGTCCGGGTTTTATGGAGTAGTATGATGAAGTGTAGCTGGGTGACAGCTGTCATGAGATAATGAGTGACAGCTGTCACCCCTGGCTGTGTCTGTGGCGGCAGCGCCCTCTCGTGCCTGAAGCCCGCACTTCAGGCAGGGCGCCCTCTGGTGGTGGGCCAGCAGTACCTCCTCTTCTGGCGGCCCACACAACAGAATAATATACATTTTTCATAAACATTTGTAACCTATTTTTGCATGAATACCTGAACATTGAATAAATTCACAAAGAGGTTTATGGGTTTCCATAATGAACACGAGCTTTTCCCAAGAACATTTTCAAATCATTCCCGTGTGTCTATAGTGAGACGAACTGGATCAATTTAAAGGTTAAACACAGTGAAAAGTCTACAGGGATCAATGTTCCTCTATTATGTGACACCATTAAACCCAGAGGATTTAAATTTTTCCTCACACGTTGTATATGAGCACAGATTAGCTGAAAGCCTAAACAGATTTATTCAGACAACACTATTAATCAGTTCAGGCCCCATTAGAGACGAGTGGAGGTTGTAAATAACGACGCCTTTATTATTGTGTATCAGTTCGCTCTAATAAGTGCGATTCATTCATCTTTAACTTTCCCCTGGTTTCCATTGGGCCTCTCGTTATCGCCGGCTTGTTTCCTGCAGGTTGCTTGGGTGATATCGGCGCTCGTTATCCTTGTCATTGTGCTGTGGATTGGAGCTCTCTTTGAAGATCTGCCAAAGGTGCCGGCAGTTTATTTGCATTCGTACACAAGAATGAGTTTGCAGAGTTGTTGTGAACGTGTTTGGACCACATGAATGTGAGACGACTTTTATCAGTTTTCAGATTTAAAATCCAAATTAACCTGACATTTTAATGACAGGGATGCTGCAGAAAGAGGTTTATACATGTCAACCTCACAAACATACAGTCTGTGTGAAGACACTCTTAGCTCATACAAATGTGGCGTCTGCGTGTTTTAGCATTTATGAGCGTTTTAAATTCTTTATATTTGTCTGAGGTTGCAGGCGATGCTGGCTGCCATCATCTACGTGAACCTCCAGGGCATAATGAAGCTGTTCATGGACGTTCCTGCACTGTGGAGGAGCAACAAAGTGGACATGGTGAGCATCGAGAGCAACAAGGGCGGGGCCATCTTACCGCCACGTGAAAGTAGTTTTTTAAAAAACGACTTCAAATGTGACACTGATTCCTAAAACTGCTGAGCCTTGCTGTCTGTTGATTCTGCTCCCTGACTCCACAAAAGGGGAAAAGGGTTACGGTTAGAAGATTAAGAGGGGGGAAAGATAAATAATGTAGAAGAGAAATAGGGAGAACTGTGATTTCTGGATTTTTTTAGATTATGTCTCTCACAGTGGACATGCACCTAAGATGAAAATTTCAGACCCCTCCATGATTTCTAAGTGGGAGAACTTGCAAAATCACAGGTTGTTCAAATTTATATATATATATATATATATATATATATATATATATATATATATATATATATATATATATAAATTGAATTGAACTCTGACGTTTTGCTTAGAATAAAAAATGCATTTTCATGTTTTTAATCCTGCGTCTGTGCTTGAAAAGTACTGATATTACTGATAGTCATGAAATAAATGTTTTTCAAAAGGACTTTTATCATATATCATATTAATATTCCATTATCCCTTTGAAAACCATAAAAACTTCATTTTAAAACCTAATAGAATCAAAGTTACAGACGTTTGAATGATAATAATCAGGTTTTCTCCTCCCCGAGAGTCCAAATTCTCTCCCAAAGCTCTGTTCTTTAGGGAGTCAAGTTTAAAGTGAGTCATATCTCACGTTGTCTCATAAAAGTTCCATCTTCATTTTTCTGACTTCAGTGCAGTTTGACTGCTGTCTGTAGTATTTTTGTTGTTGTTGTTGACAGACGTGTCTGTCCGTCTGCAGCTGATCTGGGTTGGCACCTTTATCCTCACCCTGCTGCTGAACCCGGATCTGGGACTGGTCGCTTCCATTGCCTTCTCCATGCTCACCGTCATCTTCAGGACGCAGCTGTAGGACCTCAGCATTAACACAAACACACCAGCGACTTGAATGTTAAATCTCCAGATGACATCACTCTGGAAAACTAGACATGCCTGCATTTTTACCTCCACCCTTCTGCAGAGGATTTACATACTGTTTTGTGGGTGTGTGTGTGTGTGTGTGTGTGGGGGCATTTTTTCCAGGCCTACGTACTCCCTGCTGGGACAGGTTCCAGGTACGGAGCTCTACAGGCCGCTGCAGGACTATAATCAGGTACATAAATAATATTTACATTAGTACAAAGCAGGCGCGAGGACGAGCGCCGCATCACAGATGGATGGAATAAACACTGCATTTTTTGATGGCAAATAAACACAGGGTGCAGACACTCACGCTTCATAAACACAACTCAAAGTCACCACTGCTGAACCACCAGACGCACACAGAGACGTCGCCACAACACGTTGAGTGACCTCAGCGCAGTCTGAGCTTGATGTCGTCTCTGCAGGCCACATGTACGTGCATTTTTGCCATATTTGAGAGGGGGTGGGGTTTAAATACACGTTTCGATGAAGTGCATTTTCATTTGGCTTCTTCAAATTATGCACGTTAACAGAATCCCACCTCATGCCACCAGGGGGGCTTGCCTACGGGATGGGGTAGGGTTTGCACCTTGGGGTGATTTCCGTTGGACTTGGTGCTGAATAAGTGAGCTGAGTGGGATCCTGTACCGCTTCAGTCTTAGTAATTACTGAATGTAATTAACCATCTAACTAAAGAATATGCAGAGAAAAGCTCACTTGTGTCAGTCAGTCATGTGACAGCTAATGTTTACCGTAGGTCTTGATATTTGCCACTGTTTAACGGCCCATGCACAGTAACAGAACAATAGGTGTAAACGTGACACTGAGGACGGACACCTGGGTCAGGCTGGGCGTGTCACCCCTGAGCTATGTGAACTATGTACCTGTGTTTTTTTAAGCTCAACCCTAAATCCTCTCTGTAACGTCCGGATTGTTTAGTCATTTTTTTCTTATGTTAGATGATCTGAATCAAAGAGGATTTTTGGATTTCTACCAGACAGAAGAAAAGATTGTTTTGTGTTATTGCCAAAAGCTCAGACTGGTTCATGTTGTTGCTTTTTAACTGTCACACATGGTGACAGTTAAAAAGTAAACTGTTGATCTCTGCCCTGCTGACTCACCAACTGTCACACCATCACCGGAGCTTTTGTTTCGTGAGAATCTTTCAGGTTTGCCAACTTCAGACGTGGAACAATAACCGCAGGATCGTCTTGTCGAAAGAAACTCACTGTGTATTGAGGTCCAAACATCTGCAGTTTTTTTTCAAGGTTGTATTCAGGTGTGACATCACAGAAACGGCATGAAGGGTTGCAACATGTTCACCATCTGGAAGGTGATATTTCTTAAAGCACAGTGTAAGAGACGTGCTGCCTGTCCATCCTTGGTGTCTATGGAGAGGAGTTCTCCCATTTCTTTGCTGGATTGAGTCCAAACAACTTGAACACTTGCATACTTCAAAACGAGCTTCCACGCCTCCACTTGTTGGTTCAGTAGAACTCTGGGTCCAGATTTACAACAGTGACGTGTGTGTGAAGCTACCGGCAACATGTCATTTATACAAACCTGCCCTGGGAAAGAAATATAAAATCTCAGAGCAGTCAGAGATGTTTGTCTGAAGTCACTGAGCGCTCAAAACAAACTAACTGATAACTCGCCGAAGGAATTGAAATTAAAAATTAACTAACCAAACTCACCTCCCACCTATCCTGCATTCCAAAGAACTGTTAGGGCGTGACTGCAGCTGCCTCAAGAAGAGATCATTGCTGTTACTACTACTACTACTGCTGCTACAGCTACCGCTACTAGTACTGTTACTTGCAAAATGAAGAGGTAAAAAGTTCAGAGGAAAGAAGAAAATAGAAAATTATGACACCAACCTTTTAGTACACTTGCCAATGATGATGGAGCACAAATGTGTCTCACCCCTTAACTACTACTGCTAAAGTACTCATTAGTCTATGTCACTACCCATATATGTCAAGTATTTGTGTGCCAAGTCTGGCTCAGTTGTGCACCACAAAAGTGTCCTCTTCCCCTTAACTGTGAGTAAGACCCTTCGGCTGTTCCGTTGTTTGCGCTCGGGTTCACCACAGCAAATCCAAGGTGGATCTGCATGTTGAATTGGCACAGGTTTTATGCCGGATGCCCTTCCTGACGCAACTCCACATTACATGGAGAAATGTGGCAGGGGTGGGATTTGAACCAGGAACCTTCTGCACTGAAACCAAGCGCATTAACAACTTGGCCACCACCTACTGAAGTCACTTCCCGTATGCCAAAGTATGTGTGTGCCAAGTTTGGTTCAATTCTGAGGTGCTGTTTGGACATCAGAGGGACACACACACACACACACACACACACACACACACACACACAGATAATTTTTTGCTCTCTGAGGGATCCGGGGGCATCTTTTAATCATCTCTAACAGTGGTTATTTTATTTAAATTTTTATCTTTGCATTGTCCAAAGGAAAAAAAAATATTTTCAACTCATTAAAGCTTTCCAGGTGTTATTGTGACTTTCTTAACATAAAATTCTGATTTTGTCAACCTTAGACCCCCCATGATCATTGGCACTCCCTAATGGTTGCTTGATTGTTAGGATTGGTACCAGGGGTCTATATAGTGTACAGTCAAAACCACTTTACACAAATACAACTGCCACACATCAAAGTCCACTTGTGGAACATGAATTAAGCTACCATATTTTTCAGAGTAAAAGTTGCACCGTTTTCTGTATTATCAGCTCTTTCATTTGGGTTTTTTGTGCCCTGTTGTATTATACTTTTACTACTGATGTTTTTTCTTTTATTGTTTGAAGTTTATTTTATTTAGTGCTTTGATAAAAAGTTATAACTAATAGTAGTAGTAACGAACACATGATTTTGTGGCATTTAAGTCACAAAGCCTCCCAAACTAATAAAAAAAACTATAACTAATCCTCCAGATAACACG
Source organism: Thalassophryne amazonica (assembly GCF_902500255.1). Lineage (NCBI taxonomy): Eukaryota > Metazoa > Chordata > Actinopteri > Batrachoidiformes > Batrachoididae > Thalassophryne > Thalassophryne amazonica. The sequence goes on from NC_047108.1 coordinate 11,957,244, forward strand.
GTAATCAGATTGTCATCTGATATTGCCATTAAGAGCAATATCAGATGACAAAATGCAGAAATGAGGTTTTCTGGCAAGGAAACAGTTCTGTGCACAAAATGAAAGAGCGTGCAAGAGCAATATCCACTGTAGCTCCCTGAGGTGAAGCACCTCAGTGACTCGTTCCTTCAACCTCCTCCTTCACTGCCCCATCTGATCACAACATCCCATATCAGGCGCACCCCCTACACACACTCACACAACACAAACACACGCACACACTTGCAGAAATTCCTGCAGAACATATTTTCAAAAATAATGTGACTTATACTCCTGTGTGCATTATATTAGGCTTATTTATTATTTTATTTAAATGTTTTGTCGTTGTTTTTGTTGCAACTTATAGTCGAGAAAATATGGTACTTTTATGAAGTTTTTAATTTTTGTTTTCAAGTTCCATTCACTTCTGTGTGATGAGCAATGAGGAGGAATATAAGCACTAACGTGGATTGCTGTGTGTGTGGGTGTGTGTGTGTGCGCGTGTGCATCCGTGCGTGCATGCGAGCAAAAGACATACTGTGTATCTGGAAAGTATTCACAGCACTTCATGTCTGCATTTTATGTTACAGTCTTATTCTAAAATGGACTAAATTTATTTTTCCCTCAAAATTCTACTCACAACACCCCATAATGACAACATGATATTTTTTTATTTTTATCTAGAAAGCATTCACAGTGCTTTACGTTTTCCACATTGGTTTATGTTACAGCCTTATTCCAAAATGGATTAAATTAATTTTTTCCTCAAAATTCTACACACAATACACCATAAAGACAATGTGAAAAAGTTGTTTTTTTTTTAGATTGCTGCAAATTTATTGAAAATAAACAAAAAAAAAAAAAACTAAGAAATCACATGTACATAAGTATTTACAGCCTTTGCCATGAAGCTCACAACAGAGCTCAGGTGTATCCTGTTTCCACTGATCATCCGTGAGATGTTTCTACAGCTTAATTGGAGTCCACCTGGGGTAAATTTAGTTGATTGGACATGATTGGAAAGACACACACCTGTCTACATATAAGGTCCCACAGTTGACAGTGCAAGTCAGAGCACAAACCAAGCATGAAGTCAAAGGAAATGTCTGTAGACCTCTGAGATACGATTGTCTCGAGGCACAAAACCTGGGGACAAATCCAAGGGCAGATCCAGACGTGGCCAGCACTGGACTTTGATTCAGCCCCCCTCCAATACAGGGCCACCCCAGATAATAAGTCTGGTCAACTTTTCACCAACCCCTGTTAATAATTAGCTGAACATGTGCAGGACAGCGGGTCACCAGGACCACTGGTGGCAGCCATGAGTACGTCACTTTCTGAGTGCCACTTAAAGTCAGACACAAATTAGTTTTTCAACTTCACAAGATAAACTGTCACATGTTTGCATCTTTTCACCTTACTAACTGACTGGTTGATTTGCAGGTGAGGCAGGTACCAGGAATTTTGATCTTCAGATCTTCAGCCACGCTCTATTTTGCTAATGCTGAGATGTACCAAAATGCTTTAAGGGAGAAGGTAAGAACACAAACACCCACAATAACTACTGCCCCCAAAACAAGTTTGCACTCTGCACCTGTGCCACACACACGCATCACAGTTAAGGGTGATTTATTTCCATCCAGTCTCAAAATTGGAGTAAATTTGGCACAATTATTTATTTTTAAAATTATAGCCAAATTCATATGATTTGATTATTGCAGATCACACCTACTTTTGTATGATTCCCATTATATGATTGTTTTGGCGTGTGCACAAAACATTACTTCCACGATTTTCTTACACTTTTACAAAAACCTTAAATTTCTCTTAAAATTTCAAAAATGTGTTTTCAAGCACGGGTTTCATGTTGTGGAGGAGGATCAGAAGGAGGCTTCAGCTGGGAGAACAGTTATCCTGATTATCGCATTATCTCAGTTGTCTATTTCACCACCTACTTTTAATTCATTACATTTATATAGCACCAAATCACAACATAAGTCAAGCTTCACAAGGGGAACTTTACCAACCCTCCTGAGCAACCACGTCGGCCACATCGGTAAAGAAAAACTCCCTCAGGCGTTCTTTGATTGTAGAAAGTAACCTCAAGCAGATCAGTCAGAGGGGTGACCATCTGGTTTAGCCATGCTCCCAATAACAAGTACACAAAGCACAACAAAGACCTGTCAAACGTAAAGACGGAGATGATGGAGCTAAAGCTTCTAGGTACTTATGAAGTCCCGTGGTCATAGTGACCAGTAGTCCAAGATTACAGAAGATTAACTCCAATCCCAACCTAGTATCACTTTTTTTTTGTCTCACAATACAGCACAAAATGGGCTACATTTTCATGACACTATCACAAAATATATTAAATCACTACTATATTAAATCAGTTTTGTCACCAGTCCACAGCAATTAAATCTGATTATTCACTTTTTTGTGGGTGGGGCGGGGTGTCATAATTTATCTCAACTTAAGCCCAGTGGAATAGTGCAGTTACAAGGAGTAGAAGTGGTGAAAGTAGATGAGTTTAAATATTTGGGTCACTGTTCAAAGTAGTGGAGAGTGTGGTAGAGAGGTGAAGAAGAGAGTGCAGGCAGGGTGGAGTGGGTGGAGAAAGGCGGCTGGAGTGATTTATGACCAAAGAATGTCTGCAAGAGCGAAGGGGAAAGTTTAAAAGACATTAGTGAAATGCTGTAAGGTGTAGAGACGGTGGCACTAACAAAAAGACAGGAGGCAAAGCTGGAGGTGGCAGAGCTGAAATGTTGAGATTCTCTTTGGGAGTGACAAGAATGGACAAGATTAGGAATGAACATATCAGAGGGACAGCTCAGGTGGGACAGTTTGGAGACAAAGTCAGAGAGGCGAGATTGAGATGGTTTGGACATGTGCAGAGGAGGGACCCAGGGTATATAGGGAGAAGGATGCTGAGGATGGAGCCACCAGGCAGGAGGAGAAGAGGGAGACCAAACAGGAGGTTCATGGATGTGCTGAGAGAGGACATGCAGGTGGTTGGTGTGACAGAGGAAGATACAGAGGACAGGGTGAGATGGAAACGATTGATCTGCTGTGGCGACCCCTAACGGGAACAGCCGAAAGACAAAGAAGAAGATTAAAACTGTTGATTACTCACAGTGTTCTACAGCACTGCTTTCTCCACTGTTTAAACTGATTTTGGTATCTGTTTTTTTTTATTGTTTGTTTGTTTTTCCTTGCTGAAAGTGTTGACAATTTTGCTGTCATAAATTGGAAATGGGAGACAGACAAAAAACACACAGATCTTGTTTTCCAATACCTGTCATCATTTTAAGATATGTTCTGTATTTCTATCAACTATTTTTAGGTTGCTTTGTTTGTTTTTGTTGTTGTTGTTTTGTTGGTGGTGGTGGGGGGGGGGGGGGTTGTTTGCTTTGTTGCATTCCTCAAATAAATTCTTGCCTTCTGGCTGCTTTGTTGGACGTCATTAAAAATTCAGCAAAGATGGAATCACTTTTACAAAAACTTGAAGCTGCTTTGACAACAAAAATCTTTATCCCCCCCGGTCTGGATACAGTCAGGTCCATAAGCTGGACAGTGACACAATTTTGTAATTTTGTTTAAAAAATTAGACGATCAAGTCATGCCTGTAGTGTCAATTTTTTTTTTGTTTTTTGTTTTGTTGTTTTTTGCGTTAACTTAAGGAGCCCATTTTTGTGCGAACTCTGTTTTCAGAGGCAAGTAATTGGACAAAGTAACTGTTGTGTACTGCTCAGTTTACAACCCCAATTCCAATGAAGTTGGGACATTGTATAAAATGTAAATAAAAACAGAATACAATGATTTGCAAATCCTCTTCAGTCTATATTCAATTGAATACACCACAAAGACAAGATATTTAATGTTCAAACTGATAAACTTTATTATTTTGTGCAAATATTTGCTCATTTTGAAATGGATGCCAACACATTTCAAAAAGCTGGGACAGTGGTATGTTTACCACTGTGTTACATCACCTTTCCTTCTAACAACACTCAATAAGCGTTTGGGAACTGAGGACACTAACTGTTGAAGCTTTGTAGGTATAGCTTTGTTGTAGCTTTGTAGAATTCTTTCCCATTCTTGCTTGATGTACGACTTCAGTTGTTCAACAGTCCGGGGTCTCCGTTGTCGTATTTGTGCTTCATAATGCACCACACATTTTCAGTGGGCAACAGGTCTGGACTGCAGACAGGCCAGTCTAGTACCCGCACTCTTTTACTACAAAGCCACGCTGTTGTAACACGTGCAGAATGTGGCTTGGCATTGTCTTGCTGAAATAAGCAGTGATGTCCCTGAAAAAGACATTGCTTGGATGGCAGCATGTGTTGCTCCAAAACCTGGATGTACCTTTCAGCATTGTTGGTGTCATCACAGATTATAGCTGTGGTTGGCTACGGCATCTCCATCTCACTGGGCGAATCTTTGCCCTTAATATGGATACAAGGTGGACAGCAATCAGGTAAGCACTGAGGAAGAGATGCAAAAAGAATGTGTTTGTCCACATGGTGGCGCTCATGCACATATTGTGGCATGGTTTCAGTTTTATGATGTCTGCCAAGGTTATCAGTAGAATCATACTGTAATTGAGAAATAACTGTTGTTTGTTTGTTTCGTCCTGTACTCCTCCAATGTTTGGGCTTGTTATGTTGCTATGTGCATGTCCGCCGACTCCAGAACTGCCCTTAAAGGGTTGGTCAACACCCTTGGGTCAAAGATCAAAATTTTGGTTCATCTGTCTGTCTGTTCCCTTTTTTCTGCTGGGTACTTTGCCTGATTTCCACTAAATTTGATATGGGGGGTCAGTCAAGCTTAGAATTTCCCTTAAATGTTTGCTTTGGCTCAGGTCATGGTCAATGTGGTCAAAGGTGAAAATTAGGACCCTTCTCCTCCCCCAACTTTGATGTCTGCCAAACTTGCCACACATATGGAGATGTGTTCTGGAATGGCTCAGGCAATGTAAAATTTGCCAGAGATCAATAACTGGGTCCAAAGGTCAGAATTTAAGTTTTCCTTTGTAATTTGCATGAAACTTGGCACACATATGGGACAGGTTCCATAGTTACCTTCAAGGTCAAATTTGTCAAAGGGTAATCAGTGGGCTCTAGGGCAAGGTTGCCTCTTTGTTTCAGTTCAGCAAAAAAAAAAAAAAAAAACATTTTGGCAAAGGTCAAGGTAGGGAGTCACCCAAAAACTAATTAATTTTTCAATCACCGCTGGTGAACCAGTAGCAGATTTGGTTCAGGATTGAAGATTCATAGCAGTTCCCCTCAAACTTGTGCAATAACCACTAAACTGATGTCTTCATGTAGTTTCATTTGAGCAACTGAGATGAACAGCTTGTGTTTCCTGAGTCAGGAACTGATGGGCGCGGGTCTCAGTAACGCTTTGGGAGGACTGTTCCAGGTGTTTTGCCATCAGCTGGCTCCATGTCGCTCGCTCCACTGTTCAGGAGAACACAGGAGGAAAGACTCAGGTTGGTATGAAGAGATCCCGAACAATAATGTTGACTGTTACTTCTCTGTGGAAGTGGGTCATTAAAAGTACGGAACAACAGTAAATATGTTATCAGTGTAACTGTGCTTCTCTAAAAACTTCCTCTGTTATACATATATCTGAATGTTCTGTTCCCTAAGAGTAATATCATTTCATCTTTGCAGTTATACATTGTATTGATATGATCTAAATGTTCTAATGGGGCAGACACTGAAACAATCCTGAAAATGGTGATAGAAGCACAAATTCAGTTACAACAATACTCCTTGAATTTTCAATAGGTGGCCAGGTAGGGGTCAACTGAAGAATTACATAGGGGTCAAAATCAAAGATGCTTCATCATATCTGAAAGTGTACCACATTATTTGTCTGATCATAAATATCCAAAAGGTATAGTTGGACTATCTTGTGATAGAAATTGTATGGAGTTATGGAGTGTAAAACAAGCAAGAATGGTGACAAAGGTCATGTAATTTTGTACAGGGGTCAAAAGTTGAAAGTTTGCTCCAATTTGGTAAAAAAGTAGTGCAAATTATTGATTGAGCTACTGGGATAATAAATGGAATAGATTTGACTGCGTTTGAATGCTTGGTCTGCACAGTAAAGGTCAAACAATGGTCAACGTCCACTGGTATTCTATATGTGACATATGTTACCCCGTAAAATGGTAACTAAGCATGACACATGGTGCAAAATATTCCTATTTCCTGCTCCCTGTGGCTTGCTCTGAGGGTTGATAAGGTTCGCCTTACTTGTATAAAGTGCCACTTTGTTGTGATGTTGGCACTATATAATGAAAATAATTGAAATTGAAAAATTATATTTTGAGAGGTGAGGATAGGGCCGGTTGTCTGCCTTTGTTGTCATTCAGGACCCAAAATGGTTCCATCATGTCGTGGATGTGACAGTGCAAGGCACAGACATGGACCTGACATGTTTTGAGGAGCCCATGTGGGGCGTCACTCAGGAGCTCGAGCTCATAAAATGTAGAATAATTTATAGTGAATGTACCGTTAGAATGTGAAGGGTTTTGGGATGACTTGGTGATTTGGGTTATACAGTGATTGTTACGATGTTGTGTACCTGTCCCTGCTAGGATGTAAATCATAATTTACTTCAAATGTCTTGAATGGCTCTTAAAGGTTAACGCTACTGTTCTTGTTGGTCCCGGAGATATTTCACCACTCATTCAAATAATTCTTCATTCTGGTGAAAGATGTCAGTTGCTGCTGAATAATCCTTTAAATATCTACTAACTGATGGGCTAAGAATGTTTCATCAGCAGACATGAATGTGACTGTGCCTTCAATTTTACGGCCATACAATCATCAAATTTAGTACTGTAAACTTCGACAGAGACATTCACTGCCCCCTGCTGTTGTATGGAGCCCACCATGTTGTTGATAGAGGTGTGAGCAACTCAGTGAGACTACTACAGGAAGCTGAAACCAGAAGGTGCGGCTCTGGATTCACCAGTTGATTTATGCTCCTGTCCTGACCGACAGGAGCTTTGGGTAGTGACCAAAAGAACAAGGTCCAGATACGAGTGGTTCCTCCATCGGGGATCTGGGCTTACTCTCAGGGACAGGGTCGGAATTCAAATATCTGGGAGGGATGCAGAATTGAATATCGAAAGGAGCCAGCTAAGGTTTGTTTGGGCACCTGGTGAGGGTGCCACCCCGCTGTCTCTCCACAGCACTTCCAACTGGATTGAGGCCTCGAGGCAAGACCCAAACATGCTGGAGGGATTACATGTCGCATCTAGTGTTGGGAAAAGTGTAGTGACACGGACCCACAACAGGGGGTTGTAAATGAACGACAATGGATAAGCCAAAATATAACAATTTAATGTTGTGAAATGTGCACAACAGGAATACAGACAAATGCAGATTTAGTACAATAGTCAATTATACAAAAAGGGTGACGTGTGGGCAGGCTCGAGGATAGAAGACGTCTGTCCAGAGAAGAGCCGGGCCCCACACAATTTCCACTGCCAACGATCTGGAAACAACCCGGAGGCCGCCAAGTCCTGAGTCCCCAGGTGGCCACCGTCTCCAGCTGTCAGATCTGGTACTGCTGGCAGGAAGCACAAACAGGTTATGGTGGGTGTGTGCACACCCAGTAAACAGTCAATAGACAAACACAGTTTCCTTCTTGAGGGAAACCTCCACCTCCAACACAGGAACACAGTACGTGCAGTGCCTGGATGAAACACTTATCTAGTTTGGAGTGAGAAGCGAAGTACGTCAAACTCCATCACTGTCCACAAACCCAGCTCCCAGCTGCAAGTGTATAAACAGGAACGACTGCAAAAGGTTCAGCAGAGAAACACAACACAAAACAGCTAAGCAGTTTACCTGATAGTAGACTGATATCTCGGCAGGGAGGAGGAGTTGCTGCCCGGCTTTTATGGAAGGTGGTGAGGAATGGTTGATGGGTGACAGCTGTCACTCTAGGCTGCTCCTGAGAGGCGACTGCGCCCTCTCGTGCCTGAAGCCCACCATTCAGGCAGGGAGCCCTCTGGTGGTGGGCCAGCAGTACCTCCTCTTCTGGCGGCCCACACAACAGGACCCCCCCCTCGACCAGCTTGTCGGGATGACGGTGTAAAAACGGCCAGGAGGGCCGGGTCCAGGATGAAGCTCCTCCTCACCCAGGAGCGCTCTCGGGTCCATACCCTGACGTACATGCTTGACATGAGTCTCAGGATCCGTGGAGAAGATGAGAATATCGTCCAGATATACGAAGACAAACCGATGCAGGAAGTCTCGCAAGACATCATTTACCAAGGCTTGGAACATCGCGGGGGCATTAATGAGGCCGAACGGCATGACCAGGTACTCAAAGTGACCTAACGGGTGTTAATGCCGTCTTCCATTCGTCTCCCTTCCGGATCCGAACCAGGTGGTACGCATTTCTAAGATCAAGCTTTGTGAAAATTTTGGCTCCATGCAGGGGCGTGAACACTGAATCCGTAATCTCGTTCAGCCCTCTGTATCAATGCATGGATGGAGTCCGCCGTCTTTCTTGCCCACAAAAAAGAAACCGGCACCCATCGGGGAGGTGGAGTTCCGGATCAGCCCGGCAGCTAACGAGTCCTGGATGTAGGTCTCCATTGATTCGCGCTCAGGACGTGAGAGGTTGTACAGTCTGCTGGACGGGTACTCAACGCCCGGGATCAATCAATGGCGCAATCGTACGGACGGTGTGGGGGTAGAGTGAGTGCCAGATCTTTGCTGAAGACGTCAGCAAGATCATGGTACTCCTCAGGCACCACCGTCAGATTGGGGGGGGACTTTAACCACCTCGTTAGCAGTCAAACCGGGGGGAACCGAGGATCCTAAACACTCCCGGTGGCAGGTTTCGCTCCACTGAGCCACAACCCCAGACGGCCAATCAATCCGGGGATTGTGTTTGATCATCCATGGGAAGCCCAAAATAACGCGGGAGGTAGAAGGAGTTACATAGAACTCAATCTCCTCCCGCTGATTCCCAGACACAACCAAAGTTACTGGCTGTGTCTTGTGTGTGATTACAGGAAGAAGGGTGCCATCTAGCGCCGTACCTTCAATGGTGACGGAAGGGCCACTAGATGGAGCCCTTCTTTCCTTGCCCATCTGCTGTCCAGCAGATTCCCTTCTGACCCCGTGTCCACCAGTGCTGGGGCTTGAAGGGTTAGATCCCCACTCAGGATCGTAACTGGGAGGCATGTGGAAATGCGTGTGTGTCCCATGTGAATGTTATGGCCCACGCTTATCCCAGTTTCGAAGGGCGGGCGTTGGTGTTTAACCACTTGGGGCAGTTTTTCTGCAGGTGCTCGTTCGAGCCGCAGACGAAACACTCCCCGCGGGCCAGTCTCCTTTGTCTATTGGCTGATCTCACTTTAGCCCTGCTCGTGTCCATAGCTTCGTCAGCAGGGGGAGCTGTAGCCACACGGAGCGCTGAGACTGTGGAGCGTGGGGGACGGCGTTACCTTTTCAGACCCGGAAGGGAGAGGGACGGCTCGTGCCCAGCCACGCCCCTCATCTCGCTCCCGACGACGTTCGTCTAATCGGTTGTCTAATCGTATGACCAGGTCGATAAGCCCGTCTAAATCCCGCGGCTCGTCCTTAGCCACCAGGTGCTCCTTTAGGACCGGAGACATTCTGTTTACAAAGGCGGCGCGCAGTAGCATTCCAGCTGGCTCTAGCTGCCGCTATGCGGAAGTCGACTGCATACTAGGCAGCACTCCGACGCCCCAGTCTCATAGACAGTAGCACAGTTGAGTCGTGTGGGGCCCGGCTCTTCTCTGGACAGACGTCTTCTATCCTCGAGCCTGCCCACACAATTTCCACTGCCAACGGATCTGGAACAACCCGGAGCCGCCAAGTCCTGAGTCCCCAGGTGGCCACCGTCTCCAGCTGTCAGATCTGGTACTGCTGGCAGGAAGCACAAACAGGTTATGGTGGGTGTGTGCACACCCAATAAACAGTCAGCAGACAAACACAATTCCTTCTTGAGGGAAACCTCCACCTCCAACACAGGAACATAGTACGTGCAGTGCCTGGATGAAACACTTATCTAGTTTGGAGTGAGAAGCGAAGTACGTCAACTCCTTCACTGTCCACAAACCCAGCTCCCAGCTGCAAGTGTATAAACAGGAACGACTGCAAAAGGTTCAGCAGAGAAACACAGCACAAAACAGCTGAGCAGTTTACCTGATAGTAGACTGATATCTAGGCAGGGAGGTGGAGTTGCTGCCCAGCTTTTATGGAAGGTGGTGATGAATGGTTGATGGGTGACAGCTGGTCACTCTAGGCTGCTCCTGGGAGGCGACTGCGCCCTCTCATGCCTGAAGCCCACCATTCAGGCAGGGCGCCCTCTGGTGGTGGGTCAGCAGTACCTGGCGGCCCACACAACATCTAGTTTGGGAATGCTTTGGAACACTTAGAGGACTCGGCAGGAGATAGGGAAGTGTGGGATGGGCTGCTCAGTCTGCTGCCACAGTCGTGTCGCTGACTGAACGGTCCCCCCTAACTAAGTCTGCCCTACCTTCACTGCGCATGTGTCAGCAGCCGCGGTTCATGGATGATCACCTTGTTTCTGCTTCAACCTGCACTCCAGTCATCATCTATCTCAGCGACAGATATCTGAAGCTTTTGTACAACAATCATTTCAACATAAATTCAGTATGATTTCATAATAAAAGACAGAGGAAGCGATCAGAGCGCTAGCTGCTACATGAGCTGCTAGCTGATGCATTCACTGTGCATCAGTCATTTCAAAGCGTCACAGAGTATTGTCTTGTTTTTCGCTTAAAACGGCCGCGTTTCTGATTAAAGCTGACTTTAGAATGATTTTAAGAGGTTTTACTTTGTCATCTGATGGTTAATAATCACATTAATCCATCTGATCACTTTAGGTGAAGAGTCTCCATCTCAGACGAGTTGCTGAGCTCTGAAATGATGCATGCGCAGTGGAGGCAGAGCGGACCAATTTTTAGGGGGGACTGTTCGGTCTGCGACACCGGGAATGAATGAATGAATGAATATGTTGGGGAAAGTGTAGTGACACGGACCCACAACGGGGGGGCGCAAATGAACGGTCAATAGATGAGCCAAAGGTAACAATTTAATGTTGTGAATGTGCACAACGACTATACAGACAATCTCAGAATATGATAGCAGTCAATACACAAAGGTGACGTGTGGGCAGGCTCGAGGATAGAAGACGTCTGTCCTGAGAAGAGCCGGAACCACACGATTTCCGCCGCCACCGAACCTGGTGAATACTGGAGCCGCCAAGTCCCGAATTCCCAGGTGATCACCGTCCCCGACTGTCGGATCTGGTACTGCTGGTGAGGAGCACAAACAGTGAGATGTGGGTGTGTGCACACCCAGTAACAAAAACAGTCAGAAGGTGGAAAGTCACCTCCACCTCTAATCACACACTCGTGCAGCTCCTGTTAAACCACTTATCTGGTTGGAGTGTGAAGCGAAGCCGTCGCTGATCACACCAAAACGCCAATCCCACAGATAAGGCAACACCCACAGGAAAACGGCTGCGAAGAAGTTCAGACTATAAAGTCAGTGTTAAGTTCAGACACAGCAGAGAATATTACCTTCACAGGTAGATGATATCTCGGCAATGAGGTGGAGATGACGTCTGGGTTTTATGGAGTAGTATGATGAAGTGTAGATGGGTGACAGCTGTCATGAGATATGAGTGACAGCTGTCACCCCCGGCTGTGTCCATGGCGGCAGCGCCCTCTCGTGCCTGAAGCCCGCACTTCAAGCAGGGCGCCCTCTGGTGGTGGGCCAGCAGTACCTCCTCTTCTGGCGGCCCACACAACAGGACCCCCCCCCTCAACGTGCGCCTCCTGGCGCCCGACCAGGTTTATCCGGGTGTCGGCGGTAGAAATCGGCCAGGAGGGCTGGGTCCAGGATGAAGCTCCTCTTCACCCAGGAGTGTTCTTCGGGTCCATACCCCTCCCAGTCCACCAAATACTGGAACCCCCGGCCCATTCGACGGACATCCAGGAGCCGGCTCCCCGTCAATGATCCGGGCAGGAGGCGGCGCCGGACCGGGAGCACAGAGGAGTGAGGTGAGGTGTGGTTTATTCCGGGAGACATGAAAAACAGGGTGGATCCGCAGTGAAGCCGGGAGCTGGAGCTTCACTGCAGCAGGACTGAGGATTTTGATGATCTTGAATGGTCAAATGAATCTGTCCATCAGTTTGGGGGCGTCCACCTGCAGGGGAATGTCCTTGGTTGATAACCACACCTCCTGCCCGGGCTGGTATGCAGGGGCCGGGGACCGCCGGCGGTCTGCATGGGCCTTAGCCCTCGTCCGGGCCTTTAACAAGGCAGAACGGGCGGTGCGCCACACCCGACGGCACCTCCGCAGGTGGGCCTGGACCGAGGGCACACCGACCTCTCCCTCCACCATGGGAAACAATGGTGGTTGGTACCCCAGACACACCTCAAATGGGGAGAGGCCGGTGGCAGAAGACACCTGGCTGTTATGTGCATACTCGATCCAGGCCAGATGGTTACTCCAGGCCGTCGGGTGCGCGGATGTCACACAGCGGAGGGTCTGTTCCAACTCTTGGTTGGCCCGTTCTGCCTGTCCGTTCGTCTGTGGGTGGTACCCGGACGAGAGGCTCACGGTGGCCCCCAGTTCTCTGCAGAAACTCCTCCAGACTTGAGAGGAAAACTGGGGACCACGATCCGAGACTACGTCAGTTGGTATCCCATGCAGACCAGGAGGTCTGCTGTCTCCTGGGCCGTTGGGAGCTTCGGGAGGGCCATGAAGTGGGCCGCCTTGGAGAATCGGTCCACTATCGTGAGGATGGTGGTGTTGCCCTGGGACGGCGGGAGGCCCGTGACCGAAATCCAGGCCGATATGGGACCAGGGGCGATGAGGCACAGGGAGTGGCTGGAGAAGTCCTTGGGACCTTTTGTGGTCTGCCTTGCCCCTGGCACAGGTGGTGTAGGCCTGGATATACTCCCGGACGTCGGCCTCCATAGACGCCCACCAGAAGCGCTGCCGGACAACTGCCACGGTCCTTCGCACCCCTGGATGACAGGAGAGCTTGGAACCGTGACAGAAATCCAAGACTGCAGCTCTGGCTTCTGGTGGGACATACATACGATTCTTCGGACCAGTTCCGGGGTCCGGGCTCCATGCCAGGGCCTCCCGGACGGTCTTCTCCACGTCCCAGGTGAGGGTGGCCACGATAGTGGACTCCGGTATGATGGGCTCCGGTGGATCCGACAGCACAGTTTTGACTTCGTCTTCGTGTACCCGGGACAAGGCATCCGATCTCTGGTTCTTGGTCCCGGGGCGATAGGTGATCCGGAAGTCAAAACGTCCGAAGAACAGTGACCAGCGGGCTTGCCTGGGTTCAGCCGCTTGGCGGTCCTGATATACTCCAGGTTCCGATGGTCAGTGAAAACCGTGAATGGCACAGACGCTCCCTCCAACAGGTGTCTCCACTCCTCAAGAGCCTCTTTCACCGCAAGGAGTTCTCGATTGCCGACGTCATAGTTCCATTCAGCGAGGGTCAACCTGCGAGAAAAGTAGGCACACGGGTGAAGAACCTTATCGGTCTCCCCGCTCTGGGATAGCATGGCTCCTATCCCTGAGTCAGAGGCGTCCACTTCAACCACAAACTGGCGGCTAGGGTCGGGCTGCACCAGAACTGGTGCAGACGAGAACCGGCGTTTCAACTCCTTGAACGCGGCTTCGCACCGATCCGACCAGGTGAAGGGGAGTTTTGGAGAGGTCAGGGCTGTCAGGGGGCTAACTACCTGACTGTAGCCCTTAATGAACCTCCTGTAGAAATTTGCAAAGCCGAGGAACTGTTGCAGCTTCCTATGGCTTGCTGGTTGGGGCCGATCTCTCACCGCCGCAACCTTGGCCGGATCAGGGGCGACGGAGTTGGAGGAGATGATGAACCCCAGGAAGGACAAAGAGGTGCGGTGAAGCTCACACTTCTCACCCTTCACAAACAGCCGGTTCTCCAACAACCGCTGCAGGACCTGACGTACATGCTGGACATGAGTCTCAGGGTCCGGGGAAAAGATGAGTATGTCATCCAGATATACGAAGACGAATCGGTGCAGGAAGTCCCGCAAGACGTCATTTACCAAAGCTTGGAACGTCGCGGGGGCGTTGGTGAGGCCGAACGGCATGACCAGGTACTCAGTTTGGTGAAAATTTGGGCTCCATGCAGGGGCGTGAACACTGAACCCAACAGGGGTAAAGGGTATCGATTGCGAACCGTTATGTCGTTCAGCCCCCTGTAATCAATGCATGGACGGAGTCCGCCGTCTTTCTTGCCCACAAAAAAGAAACCTGCACCCATCGGGGAGGTGGAATTCCGGATCAGCCCGGCAGCTAATGAGTCCCGGATGTAGGTCTCCATTGATTCGCGCTCAGGACGTGAGAGGTTGTACAGCCTGCTGGACGGGTACTCAGCGCCTGGGACCAAATCAATGGCACAATCGTACGGACGGTGCGGGGGAAGGGTGACCACCAGATCCTTGCTGAAGACGTCAGCAAGGTCGCGGTACTCAACCGGCACCGCCGTCAGATTGGGAGGGACTTTAACCTCCTCATTAGCATTTACACCGGGAGGAACCGAGGATCCTAAACAATTCCGGTGGCAGGTTTTGCTCCACTGAGTCACAACCCCAGACGGCCAATCAATCTGGGGATTGTGTTTAATCATCCATGGGAAGCCAAAATCACGCTGGAGGTAGAAGGAGTTCCAAAAAACTCAATCTCCTCCCGGTGATTCCCAGACACTACCAGGGTTACAGGGTTGTGTGTGATAAAAGGGAGAAGAGTGCCATCTGGTGCTCGCACCTTCACTGGTGAAAAAGTGCCACCAGAGGGAGCCCTACCTCCCTTGCCCATCTGCTATCCAGCAGATTCCCTTCTGACCCGTGTCCACCAGTGCTGGGGCTTGAAGGGTTAAATCCCCGCTCAGGATTTTAACTGGGAGTCGTGTTGACAGATGTGTATGACCCACGTGAATGTTTTGACCCCCCCTCAGCCCAGTCTCTAAGGGCGGGCGTTTGTGTTTTGACCGTTTGAGGCAGTCTCTCTGCTGATGCTCACTCGAGCCGCAGACAAAGCACTCCCCACGGACCAGCCTCCTCTGTCTGAATGTGGCCCTGCTCGTGTCCCTAGCACCGTCAGCAGGGGGAGCTGTAGCCACACGGAGCGCTGTGGCTGTGGAGCGTGGGTAAGACGGCTCCCTTTCGGACCCGGGAGGAAGAGGGACGGCTTGTGCCTGACCACGCCCTTCGCCTCGCTCCCATCGGCGTTCTTCTAACCGATTGTCCAACCGTATAACCAAATCGATAAGCTCAGCCAAATCCCGCAGTTCCTCCTTAGCCACCAGGTGCTCCTTCAGGACCGACGACAGTCTATTTATGAAGGCGGTGCGGAGCGCAGTCATATTCCAGCCGGACCTCGCAGCCGTGATGCGGAAGTTGATGGCATATTCGGCTGCGCTCAGACGCCCCTGTCTCATTTTCAGCAGCAGGGTAGACGCGGTTTCGCCTCTGTTAGGGTGATCAAAAACGGTCCTGAGCTCCCTCACAAACCCAGTATAAGTGGTAAGGAGCCGTGAGCCTTGCTCCCAAAGCACTGTAGCCCAAGCGCGTGCCTCACCCCGAAGCAAATTAATCACGTAAGCCACCTTGCTGGAGTCAGACGCATACATCACGGGACGTTGTGCAAAGACGAGCGAACACTGCATAAGAAAGTCCGCGCACGTCTCCACACAACCTCCATACGGCTCTGGGGGGCTTATGTATGCTTCAGGGGATGGTGGGGGGGGGGGGTCGTTGAATGACCAGTGGAACGTCTGTATTCGGCACCGGGTCGGCAGGAGGAGGAGCTGCAGCAGCGCCCTGAGCGCACGCTTCCACCTGCGCAGTGAGAGCCTCCATCCTGCGATTAAGGATGACGTTTTGCTCGGTCATCAGGTCCATCCGAGCGGTAAAGGCGGTGAGGATATGCTGCAACTCACCAATCACGCCTCCAGCCGACGCCTGTGCACCCTGCTCTTCCATTGGCTGTCCAACAGATGGTTGACCCCCTCGGGATCCATGACATTGGCCGAGATATCCTGTTGGGGAAAGTGTAGTGACACGGACCCACAACAGGGGGCGCAAATGAACGGTCAATAGATGAGCCAAAAGGTAACAATTTAATGTTGTGAATGTGCACAACGACTATACAGACAATCTCAGAATATGATAGCAGTCAATACACAAAGGTGACGTGTGGGCAGGCTCGAGGATAGAAGACGTCTGTCCTGAGAAGAGCCGGAACCACACGATTTCCGCCGCCACCGAACCTGGTGAATACTGGAGCCGCCAAGTCCCGAATTCCCAGGTGATCACCGTCCCCGACTGTCGGATCTGGTACTGCTGGTGAGGAGCACAAACAGTGAGATGTGGGTGTGTGCACACCCAGTAACAAAAACAGTCAGAAGGTGGAAAGTCACCTCCACCTCTAATCACACACTCGTGCAGCTCCTGTTAACTACTTATCTGGTTGGAGTGTGACGCGAAGCCGTCGCTGATCACACCAAAACGGCAATCCCACAGATAAGGCAACACCCACAGGAAAACGGCTGCAAAGAAGTTCAGACTATAAAGTCAGTGTTAAGTTCAGACACAGCAGAGAATATTACCTTCACAGGTCGATGATATCTCGGCAATGAGGTGGAGATGACGTCCGGGTTTTATGGAGTAGTATGATGAAGTGTAGCTGGGTGACAGCTGTCATGAGATAATGAGTGACAGCTGTCACCCCTGGCTGTGTCTGTGGCGGCAGCGCCCTCTCGTGCCTGAAGCCCGCACTTCAGGCAGGGCGCCCTCTGGTGGTGGGCCAGCAGTACCTCCTCTTCTGGCGGCCCACACAACAGAATAATATACATTTTTCATAAACATTTGTAACCTATTTTTGCATGAATACCTGAACATTGAATAAATTCACAAAGAGGTTTATGGGTTTCCATAATGAACACGAGCTTTTCCCAAGAACATTTTCAAATCATTCCCGTGTGTCTATAGTGAGACGAACTGGATCAATTTTAAAGGTTAAACACAGTGAAAAGTCTACAGGGATCAATGTTCCTCTATTATGTGACACCATTAAACCCAGAGGATTTAAATTTTTCCTCACACGTTGTATATGAGCACAGATTAGCTGAAAGCCTAAACAGATTTATTCAGACAACACTATTAATCAGTTCAGGCCCCATTAGAGACGAGTGGAGGTTGTAAATAACGACGCCTTTATTATTGTGTATCAGTTCGCTCTAATAAGTGCGATTCATTCATCTTTAACTTTCCCCTGGTTTCCATTGGGCCTCTCGTTATCGCCGGCTTGTTTCCTGCAGGTTGCTTGGGTGATATCGGCGCTCGTTATCCTTGTCATTGTGCTGTGGATTGGAGCTCTCTTTGAAGATCTGCCAAAGGTGCCGGCAGTTTATTTGCATTCGTACACAAGAATGAGTTTGCAGAGTTGTTGTGAACGTGTTTGGACCACATGAA
This sequence comes from Thalassophryne amazonica, assembly GCF_902500255.1. NCBI lineage: Eukaryota > Metazoa > Chordata > Actinopteri > Batrachoidiformes > Batrachoididae > Thalassophryne > Thalassophryne amazonica. The sequence continues at coordinate 11,974,829 of NC_047108.1, forward strand.
TGTGAGACGACTTTTTATCAGTTTTCAGATTTAAAATCCAAATTAACCTGACATTTTAATGACAGGGATGCTGCAGAAAGAGGTTTATACATGTCAACCTCACAAACATACAGTCTGTGTGAAGACACTCTTAGCTCATACAAATGTGGCGTCTGCGTGTTTTAGCATTTATGAGCGTTTTAAATTCTTTATATTTGTCTGAGGTTGCAGGCGATGCTGGCTGCCATCATCTACGTGAACCTCCAGGGCATAATGAAGCTGTTCATGGACGTTCCTGCACTGTGGAGGAGCAACAAAGTGGACATGGTGAGCATCGAGAGCAACAAGGGCGGGGCCATCTTACCGCCACGTGAAAGTAGTTTTTTAAAAAACGACTTCAAATGTGACACTGATTCCTAAAACTGCTGAGCCTTGCTGTCTGTTGATTCTGCTCCCTGACTCCACAAAAGGGGAAAAGGGTTACGGTTAGAAGATTAAGAGGGGGGAAAGATAAATAATGTAGAAGAGAAATAGGGAGAACTGTGATTTCTGGATTTTTTTTAGATTATGTCTCTCACAGTGGACATGCACCTAAGATGAAAATTTCAGACCCCTCCATGATTTCTAAGTGGGAGAACTTGCAAAATCACAGGGTGTTCAAATTTATATATATATATATATATATATATATATATATATATATATATATATATATATATATATATATAAATTGAATTGAACTCTGACGTTTTGCTTAGAATAAAAAATGCATTTTTCATGTTTTTAATCCTGCGTCTGTGCTTGAAAAGTACTGATATTTACTGATAGTCATGAAATAAATGTTTTTCAAAAGGACTTTTATCATATATCATATTAATATTCCATTATCCCTTTGAAAACCATAAAAACTTCATTTTAAAACCTAATAGAATCAAAGTTACAGACGTTTGAATGATAATAATCAGGTTTTCTCCTCCCCGAGAGTCCAAATTCTCTCCCAAAGCTCTGTTCTTTAGGGAGTCAAGTTTAAAGTGAGTCATATCTCACGTTGTCTCATAAAAGTTCCATCTTCATTTTTCTGACTTCAGTGCAGTTTGACTGCTGTCTGTAGTATTTTTGTTGTTGTTGTTGACAGACGTGTCTGTCCGTCTGCAGCTGATCTGGGTTGGCACCTTTATCCTCACCCTGCTGCTGAACCCGGATCTGGGACTGGTCGCTTCCATTGCCTTCTCCATGCTCACCGTCATCTTCAGGACGCAGCTGTAGGACCTCAGCATTAACACAAACACACCAGCGACTTGAATGTTAAATCTCCAGATGACATCACTCTGGAAAACTAGACATGCCTGCATTTTTACCTCCACCCTTCTGCAGAGGATTTACATACTGTTTTGTGGGTGTGTGTGTGTGTGTGTGTGTGGGGGCATTTTTTCCAGGCCTACGTACTCCCTGCTGGGACAGGTTCCAGGTACGGAGCTCTACAGGCCGCTGCAGGACTATAATCAGGTACATAAATAATATTTACATTAGTACAAAGCAGGCGCGAGGACGAGCGCCGCATCACAGATGGATGGAATAAACACAGTGCATTTTTTGATGGCAAATAAACACAGGGTGCAGACACTCACGCTTCATAAACACAACTCAAAGTCACCACTGCTGAACCACCAGACGCACACAGAGACGTCGCCACAACACGTTGAGTGACCTCAGCGCAGTCTGAGCTTGATGTCGTCTCTGCAGGCCACATGTACGTGCATTTTTGCCATATTTGAGAGGGGGTGGGGTTTAAATACACGTTTCGATGAAGTGCATTTTCATTTGGCTTCTTCAAATTATGCACGTTAACAGAATCCCACCTCATGCCACCAGGGGGCTTGCCTACGGGATGGGTAGGGTTTGCACCTTGGGGTGATTTCCGTTTGGACTTGGTGCTGAATAAGTGAGCTGAGTGGGATCCTGTACCGCTTCAGTCTTAGTAATTACTGAATGTAATTAACCATCTAACTAAAGAATATGCAGAGAAAAGCTCACTTGTGTCAGTCAGTCATGTGACAGCTAATGTTTACCGTAGGTCTTGATATTTGCCACTGTTTAACGGCCCATGCACAGTAACAGAACAATAGGTGTAAACGTGACACTGAGGACGGACACCTGGGTCAGGCTGGGCGTGTCACCCCTGAGCTATGTGAACTATGTACCTGTGTTTTTTTTAAGCTCAACCCTAAATCCTCTCTGTAACGTCCGGATTGTTTAGTCATTTTTTTCTTATGTTAGATGATCTGAATCAAAGAGGATTTTTGGATTTCTACCAGACAGAAGAAAAAGATTGTTTTGTGTTATTGCCAAAAGCCTCAGACTGGTTCATGTTGTGCTTTTTAACTGTCACACATGGTGACAGTTAAAAAGTAAACTGTTGATCTCTGCCCTGCTGACTCACCAACTGTCACACCATCACCGGAGCTTTTGTTTCGTGAGAATCTTTCAGGTTTGCCAACTTCAGACGTGGAACAATAACCGCAGGATCGTCTTGTCGAAAGAAACTCACTGTGTATTGAGGTCCAAACATCTGCAGTTTTTTTTTCAAGGTTGTATTCAGGTGTGACATCACAGAAACGGCATGAAGGGTTGCAACATGTTCACCATCTGGAAGGTGATATTTCTTAAAGCACAGTGTAAGAGACGTGCTGCCTGTCCATCCTTGGTGTCTATGGAGAGGAGTTCTCCCATTTCTTTGCTGGATTGAGTCCAAACAACTTGAACACTTGCATACTTCAAAACGAGCTTCCACGCCTCCACTTGTTGGTTCAGTAGAACTCTGGGTCCAGATTTACAACAGTGACGTGTGTGTGAAGCTACCGGCAACATGTCATTTATACAAACCTGCCCTGGGAAAGAAATATAAAATCTCAGAGCAGTCAGAGATGTTTGTCTGAAGTCACTGAGCGCTCAAAACAAACTAACTGATAACTCGCCGAAGGAATTGAAATTAAAAATTAACTAACCAAACTCACCTCCCACCTATCCTGCATTCCAAAGAACTGTTAGGGCGTGACTGCAGCTGCCTCAAGAAGAGATCATTGCTGTTACTACTACTACTACTGCTGCTACAGCTACCGCTACTAGTACTGTTACTTGCAAAATGAAGAGGTAAAAAGTTCAGAGGAAAGAAGAAAATAGAAAATTATGACACCAACCTTTTAGTACACTTGCCAATGATGATGGAGCACAAATGTGTCTCACCCCTTAACTACTACTGCTAAAGTACTCATTAGTCTATGTCACTACCCATATATGTCAAAGTATTTGTGTGCCAAGTCTGGCTCAGTTGTGCACCACAAAAGTGTCTCTCCCCTTAACTGTGAGTAAGACCCTTCGGCTGTTCCGTTGTTTGCGCTCGGGTTCACCACAGCAAATCCAAGGTGGATCTGCATGTTGAATTGGCACAGGTTTTATGCCGGATGCCCTTCCTGACGCAACTCCACATTACATGGAGAAATGTGGCAGGGGTGGGATTTGAACCAGGAACCTTCTGCACTGAAACCAAGCGCATTAACAACTTGGCCACCACCTACTGAAGTCACTTCCCGTATGCCAAAGTATGTGTGTGCCAAGTTTGGTTCAATTCTGAGGTGCTGTTTGGACATCAGAGGGACACACACACACACACACACACAGATAATTTTTTGCTCTCTGAGGGATCCGGGGGCATCTTTTAATCATCTCTAACAGTGGTTATTTTATTTAAATTTTTATCTTTGCATTGTCCAAAGGAAAAAAAAATATTTTCAACTCATTAAAGCTTTCCAGGTGTTATTGTGACTTTCTTAACATAAAATTCTGATTTTGTCAACCTTAGACCCCCCATGATCATTGGCACTCCCTAATGGTTGCTTGATTGTTAGGATTGGTACCAGGGGTCTATATAGTGTACAGTCAAAACCACTTTACACAAATACAACTGCCACACATCAAAGTCCACTTGTGGAACATGAATTAAGCTACCATATTTTTCAGAGTAAAAGTTGCACCGTTTTCTGTATTATCAGCTCTTTCATTTGGGTTTTTTGTGCCCTGTTGTATTATACTTTTTACTACTGATGTTTTTTCTTTTATTGTTGAAGTTTATTTTATTTAGTGCTTTGATAAAAAGTTATAACTAATAGTAGTAGTAACGAACACATGATTTTGTGGCATTTAAGTCACAAAGCCTCCCAAACTAATAAAAAAAACTATAACTAATCCTCCAGATAACACGGTAATCAGATTGTCATCTGATATTGCCATTAAGAGCAATATCAGATGACAAAATGCAGAAATGAGGTTTTCTGGCAAGGAAACAGTTCTGTGCACAAAATGAAAGAGCGTGCAAGAGCAATATCCACTGTAGCTCCCTGAGGTGAAGCACCTCAGTGACTCGTTCCTTCAACCTCCTCCTTCACTGCCCCATCTGATCACAACATCCCATATCAGGCGCACCCCCTACACACACTCACACAAACACAAACACACGCACACACTTGCAGAAATTCCTGCAGAACATATATTTCAAAAATAAATGTGACTTATACTCCTGTGTGCATTATATTAGGCTTATTTATTTATTTTTATTTAAATGTTTTGTCGTTGTTTTTGTTGCAACTTATAGTCGAGAAAATATGGTACTTTTATGAAGTTTTTAATTTTTGTTTTCAAGTTCCATTCACTTCTGTGTGATGAGCAATGAGGAGGAATATAAGCACTAACGTGGATTGCTGTGTGTGTGGGTGTGTGTGTGTGCGCGTGTGCATCCGTGCGTGCATGCGAGCAAAAGACATACTGTGTATCTGGAAAGTATTCACAGCACTTCATGTCTGCATTTTATGTTACAGTCTTATTCTAAAATGGACTAAATTTATTTTTCCCTCAAAATTCTACTCACAACACCCCATAATGACAACATGATATTTTTTTATTTTTTATCTAGAAAGCATTCACAGTGCTTTACGTTTTCCACATTGGTTTATGTTACAGCCTTATTCCAAAATGGATTAAATTAATTTTTTTCCTCAAAATTCTACACACAATACACCATAAAGACAATGTGAAAAAGTTGTTTTTTTTTTTAGATTGCTGCAAATTTATTGAAAATAAACAAAAAAAAAAAAACTAAGAAATCACATGTACATAAGTATTTACAGCCTTTGCCATGAAGCTCACAACAGAGCTCAGGTGTATCCTGTTTCCACTGATCATCCGTGAGATGTTTCTACAGCTTAATTGGAGTCCACCTGGGGTAAATTTAGTTGATTGGACATGATTTGGAAAGACACACACCTGTCTACATATAAGGTCCCACAGTTGACAGTGCAAGTCAGAGCACAAACCAAGCATGAAGTCAAAGGAAATGTCTGTAGACCTCTGAGATACGATTGTCTCGAGGCACAAACCTGGGGACAAATCCAAGGGCAGATCCAGACGTGGCCAGCACTGGACTTTGATTCAGCCCCCCTCCAATACAGGGCCACCCCAGATAAATAAGTCTGGTCAACTTTTCACCAACCCCTGTTAATAATTAGCTGAACAATGTGCAGGACAGCGGGTCACCAGGACCACTGGTGGCAGCCATGAGTACGTCACTTTCTGAGTGCCACTTTAAAGTCAGACACAAATTAGTTTTTCAACTTCACAAGATAAACTGTCACATGTTTGCATCTTTTCACCTTTACTAACTGACTGGTTGATTTGCAGGTGAGGCAGGTACCAGGAATTTTGATCTTCAGATCTTCAGCCACGCTCTATTTTGCTAATGCTGAGATGTACCAAAATGCTTTAAGGGAGAAGGTAAGAACACAAACACCCACAATAACTACTGCCCCCAAAACAAGTTTGCACTCTGCACCTGTGCCACACACACGCATCACAGTTAAGGGTGATTTATTTCCATCCCAGTCTCAAAATTGAGTAAATTTGGCACAATTTATTTATTTTTTAAAATTATAGCCAAATTTCATATGATTTGATTATTGCAGATCACACCTACTTTTGTATGATTCCCATTATATGATTGTTTTGGCGTGTGCACAAAACATTACTTCCACGATTTTCTTACACTTTTACAAAAACCTTAAATTTCTCTTAAAATTTCAAAAATGTGTTTTTCAAGCACGGGTTTCATGTTGTGGAGGAGGATCAGAAGGAGGCTTCAGCTGGGAGAACAGTTAATCCTGATTATCGCATTATCTCAGTTGTCTATTTTCACCACCTACTTTTAATTCATTACATTTATATAGCACCAAATCACAACATAAGTCAAGCTTCACAAGGGGAACTTTACCAACCCTCCTGAGCAACCACGTCGGCCACATCGGTAAAGAAAAACTCCCTCAGGCGTTCTTTGATTGTAGAAAGTAACCTCAAGCAGATCAGTCAGAGGGGTGACCATCTGGTTTAGCCATGCTCCCAATAACAAGTACACAAAGCACAACAAAGACCTGTCAAACGTAAAGACGGAGATGATGGAGCTAAGCTTCTAGGTACTTATGAAGTCCCGTGGTCATAGTGACCAGTAGTCCAAGATTACAGAAGATTAACTCCAATCCCAACCCAGTATCACTTTTTTTTGTCTCACAATACATCACAAAATGGGCTACATTTTCATGACACTATCACAAAATATATTAAATCACTACTATATTAAATCAGTTTTTGTCACCAGTCCACAGCAATTAAATCTGATTATTCACTTTTTTGTGGGTGGGGCGGGGTGTCATAATTTATCTCAACTTAAGCCCAGTGGAATAGTGCAGTTACAAGGAGTAGAAGTGGTGAAAGTAGATGAGTTTAAATATTTGGGGTCAACTGTTCAAAGTAATGGAGAGTGTGGTAGAGAGGTGAAGAAGAGAGTGCAGGCAGGGTGGAGTGGGTGGAGAAAGGTGGCAGGAGTGATTTATGACCAAAGAATATCAGCAAGAGTGAAGGGGAAAGTTTACAAGACAGTAGTGAGACCAGCTATGTTGTATGGTTTAGAGACAGTGGCACTAACAAAAAGACAGGAGGCAGAGCTGGAGGTGGCAGAGCTGAAGATGTTGAGATTCTCTTTGGGAGTGACAAGAATGGACAAGATTAGGAATGAACATATCAGAGGGACAGCTCAGGTGGGACAGTTTGGAGACAAAGTCAGAGAGGCGAGATTGAGATGGTTTGGACATGTGCAGAGGAGGGACCCAGGGTATATAGGGAGAAGGATGCTGAGGATGGAGCCACCAGGCAGGAGGAGAAGAGGGAGACCAAACAGGAGGTTCATGGATGTGCTGAGAGAGGACATGCAGGTGGTTGGTGTGACAGAGGAAGATACAGAGGACAGGGTGAGATGGAAACGATTGATCTGCTGTGGCGACCCCTAACGGGAACAGCCGAAAGACAAAGAAGAAGATTAAAACTGTTGATTACTCACAGTGTTCTACAGCACTGCTTTCTCCACTGTTTAAACTGATTTTGGTATCTGTTTTTTTTTATTGTTTGTTTGTTTTTCCTTGCTGAAAGTGTTGACAATTTTGCTGTCATAAATTGGAAATGGGAGACAGACAAAAAACACACAGATCTTGTTTTCCAATACCTGTCATCATTTTAAGATATGTTCTGTATTTCTATCAACTATTTTTAGGTTGCTTTGTTTGTTTTTGTTGTTGTTGTTTTGTTGGTGGTGGTGGGGGGGGGGGGGGGGGTTGTTTGCTTTGTTGCATTCCTCAAATAAATTCTTGCCTTCTGGCTGCTTTGTTGGACGTCATTAAAAATTCAGCAAAGATGGAATCACTTTTACAAAAACTTGAAGCTGCTTTGACAACAAAAATCTTTATCCCCCCCGGTCTGGATACAGTCAGGTCCATAAGTAACTGGACAGTGACACAATTTTGTAATTTTGTTTAAAAAAATTAGACGATCAAGTCATGCCTGTAGTGTCAATTTTTTTTTTGTTTTTTGTTTTGTTTTGTTTTTTGCGTTAACTTAAGGAGCCCATTTTTGTGCAGAACTCTGTTTTCAGAGGCAAGTAATTGGACAAAGTAACTGTTGTGTACTGCTCAGTTTACAACCCCAATTCCAATGAAGTTGGGACATTGTATAAAATGTAAATAAAAACAGAATACAATGATTTGCAAATCCTCTTCAGTCTATATTCAATTGAATACACCACAAAGACAAGATATTTAATGTTCAAACTGATAAACTTTATTATTTTTGTGCAAATATTTGCTCATTTTGAAATGGATGCCAACACATTTCAAAAAAGCTGGGACAGTGGTATGTTTACCACTGTGTTACATCACCTTTCCTTCTAACAACACTCAATAAGCGTTTGGGAACTGAGGACACTAACTGTTGAAGCTTTGTAGGTATAGCTTTGTTGTAGCTTTGTAGAATTCTTTCCCATTCTTGCTTGATGTACGACTTCAGTTGTTCAACAGTCCGGGGTCTCCGTTGTCGTATTTTGTGCTTCATAATGCACCACACATTTTCAGTGGGCAACAGGTCTGGACTGCAGACAGGCCAGTCTAGTACCCGCACTCTTTTACTACAAAGCCACGCTGTTGTAACACGTGCAGAATGTGGCTTGGCATTGTCTTGCTGAAATAAGCAGTGACGTCCCTGAAAAAGACATTGCTTGGATGGCAGCATGTGTTGCTCCAAAACCTGGATGTACCTTTCAGCATTGTTGGTGTCATCACAGATGTGTAAGTTGCCCATGCCATGGGCACTAACACACCCCCATACCATCACAGATGCTGGCTTTTGAACTTTGTGCTGGTAACAATCTGGATGGTCTTTTTCCTCTTTTGTCCAGAGGACACGACGTCCATGATTTCCAAAAACAATTTGAAATGTGGACTCATCAGACCACAGCACACTTTTCCACTCTGCATCTTCAAATAAAGTCATGCCCAGAGAAGGCGGTGGTGTTTCTGGATGTTGTTGATGTATGGCTTTTGCTTTGCATGGTAGAATTTTAACATGCACTTGTAGATGTAGCGACAAACTGTGTTAACTGACAATGGTTTTCTGAAGTGTTCCTGAGCCCACGCGGTAATATCCTTTACACAATGATGTTGGTTTTTAATGCAGTGCCGCCTGATGGATCGAAGGTCCCAAGCATTCAATGTTGGTTTTCGGCCTTGCCACTTACGTGTAGAAAGTTCTTCAGATTCTCTGAATCTTCTGATTATAATATGGACTGTAGATGACTGAATCCCTAAATTCCTTGCAATTGAACGTTGAGAAACATTGTTCTTCAACTGTTGGACTATTTTTTCAAGCAGTTGTTCACAAAGTGGTGATCCTCGCCCCATCTTTTCTTGTGAATGACTGAGCCTTTTGGGGAAGCTCCTTTTATACCCAGTCATGACACTCACCTGTTTCCAATTAGGTGTTCTTTGAGCATTCATCAATTTTCCCAGTCTTTTGTTGCCCTGTCCCAACTTTTTTGAAATGTGTTGCAGGCATCCATTTCAGAATGAGCAAATATTTGCACAAAAACAAAAATGCCTATCAGTTTGAACATTAAATATCTTGTCTTTGTGGTGTATTCAATTGAATATAGGGGTATATTGAGGTCAGTTATCAATAACCACCTCTCTAGGCAACCTATAAGCAGATAACAAGTTCCTCAAGACATGGTAGTAGTCTGCATATGTATGATTTCAGGCCATCGGGCATATACATTCATCACTACAAGAAACATTTGCTTTTTGGACTCTATGTATTGGTGCTGTAGCAGGAACACTACACTGATGTTTGCAGATGCCACACTGGTTCGCTTCCGTTTCAATATCCTGATCTAATGAAGGCCAAAACAATAAGCTTCTCGATAAGACTTAATTTTTACCGTGCCCCAGTGACTTTCATGTAGCTCTGAAAGTAACCTGTATTGCAGACATTCTGGAGTGACGACCCTGAATCCCCAAAGTAGGCAATCATCTTCCACAGTCAAATCAAATTTTCATCTCACATATGGCTGAAAAACCTCATCTGACACATGTTTTGGCCATCCTGACAAAACATATTTCACTTTTACCAGTGTGGAATCTCTGTCGGCTTCACGTGCAGTCTGCTGAACGGTTATAGGCAGACTGTCGAGGTAAGAAACTTGAAACACTGGGTTTGACCTTGGAACGTCTTCATCTTCTGTTGGCAGTCTGGAAAATGCATCTGTGTAATGGACCAGCTGGATCCGCGTAGTGGGGCGAGTAATTACACTACTCAGGACGGCTGAGAATGCAGATGGGTCTTAGCCCCTGTCCCCGACTTGATTAGCTTCCCCAAATACCCCGTGTCAGCCTAACAGGTGGCATGAGTTAGGCCCAGGATTTACTGTGAATCACGGTGGCTACCTGGGGGGTGTGACATGTATGGGTGAGGTTCTGCGACCTACCTTATCTGCCCCAACTGATGCAACCCTACAGCGGTGTGGCGTCGTGTGAGTGAGCGGTTTTCTGATGTCAATGTTGTGGATCGAGTGGCCCATGGTGGCAGTGGGGTTATGGTATGGGCAGGCGTCTGTTATGGACGAAGAACACAGGTGCATTTTGAATGCACAGAGATACCGTAACGAGATCCTGAGGCCCATTGTTGTGCCATACATCCAAGAACATTACCTCATGTTGCAGCAGGATAATGCACGGCCCCATGTTGCAAGGATCTGTACACAATTCTTGGAAGCTGAAAATGTCCCAGTTCTTGCATGGCCGGCATACTCACCAGACATGTCACCCATTGAGCATGTTTGGGATGCTCTCGACCGGCGTATACGACAGTGTGTACCAGTTCCTGCCAATATCCAGCAACTTCGCACAGCCATTGAAAAGGAGTGGACCAACATTCTACAGGCCACAATTGACAACCTGATCAACTCTATGCGAATGAGATGTGTTGCACTGCATGAGGCGAATGGTGGTCACACCAGATACTGACTGGTATCCCCCCCCCCCCCCCAATAAAACAAAACTGCACCTTTCAGAGTGGCCTTTTATTGTGGGCAGTCTAAGGCACACCTGTGCACTAATCATGGTGTCTAATCAGCATCTTGGTATGGCACACCTGTGAGGTGGGATGGATTATCTCAGCAAAGGAGAAGGGCTCACTATCACAGATTTAGACTGGTTTGTGAACAATATTTGAGGGAAATGGTGATATTGTGTATGTGGAAAAAGTTTTAGATCTTTGAGTTCATCTCATACAAAATGGGAGCAAAACCAAAAGTGTTGCGTTTATATTTTTGTTGAGTGTAGATATCAAACAAAACTGTAGTGACCGGGAAACACTGCGCAAGAAAATGTCCTCAATTTACACACAAAGTTAGTTAAAATATCAAGAAACAGAATGGGTACCGTAAATCCGTGGATACTGCGTTGGTCAGGGACCCGGCGATGAAAAGGAGTCACTGGTTGGCAGGGAATAATGGCTTCACTTCATATCGATAGACAATGGACCACGTGTCAGACTTCCTCTCATGTTCACAGCCTCTGCAAAACAGTTTCCCATTCAAACAGACTCTAAATGCTAAGTCCCAATGTGGATGCGACCACCTCCCTCCGATGCTCCAGTGAAGGACGACGTAGCACCAAAGTGGGTCTCGCTTCTCCCCTCCAGACCGGCGCAGTGACACCACGGACCCCGCTTCTCTCTCCCTCTTTGCTGGCATGTCAGGCCCTCTCGTCCTCACGCGCTTCAGTCTTCTCCCTCCTTGGCTGGCGTGGCGTAACTGCAGACCCCGCTCTCTCTCCCTCTCGACTAACGGAGCGGGCCCCTCACGTCCTCACTCACCCAGTGTGGGCAGACAGTGGTGCTCTTCCTGACTCGTCGTATAGGTGCCTTCCTTCAGCTCATTGCAGACGGGCTGCACACACGTGAAATGGCAGAATGACACTAGCGCTAGCATTAGCACGATGCTTAGCACCACACAGCAGCAACTTTAAGGTAGTCTCTCAGCACTAACGAGCCCACAGTGTCTGTAAACGGTGACTGGCGGCAGAAAAATCCTCCTTCTTCCTGCGACGATCCCGCAGCTCTTGGGTCTAGAACTTTCTTTTTGTCTTTCTCACACTCCGTCTCACCACACCTGCCACTCACACCATCCGTGAGAGACTACTGTTCAACCACACAAAACGCACCCTTCACCTCCGGTTTTTCGTCCTACCAAAATAAAAGCCCTAATAAAAGGGAAGCTCTCTAATTCAAACTGAGTCTTTTTCTGGCTCTCCGCCACATCACCCCCCCGTGAAATCCTGCCACACCAGTGACTTCTCCACACTCACCAGGCACCAGTTAAAAAAGAGCAACAACAACATGTCAGTACATCAAACAACAGTATTCGCATAAAACATTTTTTTTTTTTTTTTTTTTTTTACATTACATAGTCCTTCCTGAATCTCACAGGAAATATACCGCTGGTACACCTCGTGGGTCGCCTTTGCGATTCACCCTCACTTGAATCTACGTCTGACTCATCAGCATCCCTGTCTAAGACCTGTGCTGCTTATGGCTCTACAACTACCCCCGATGTGCCCCCTTCCATCCCCTGGCTATACTCCTCCTCCCCACCCTGATTCTGGTGTGCACCCATGTCTAGTGCGAGTGAGCTCTGGGGAATATAGACTACATTGTGAGTATCGGAGTCTGAATCTATCATTCTCCTTCTGTCTCTTGGTGCAATGCGCTCTTTCACTGGTGTCTGGAAGGTACAGTGTTTTAACTGTCCTCTGTGTACTACTTTAGCGGGCCCCCCAGCTTCCGGTTTGACAGTGAACACTGGCATGTCAGGGTGATTTTGCTTGACAACTAAGTAGGGGCCGGGTTCCCACTTATCTTGAATCATATTTCTGCCCCTTGGTTTATGATTTCTCATAAGTACCCGATCACCTGGCCTGATTAAAGCTGCGCTGAGCTTACGATCATATGTTCTTTTGCAGCGGGTTGCAGTTTCTTTTGCAGCAGCCTGTGCAACCTCAGTCACCAACTTAAGCTTTTCATGATGGTTCAGCACCCAATCATCTAAGTTGTCGGCGTCACTGTGCTCCAGGTCCCCTCCACCCAGCACGTCAAGAGGAAGTCTCGCATCTCTGCCAAAAAGCAAATAAAAAGGCGAATAGCCTGTCGAGGAATTGACATGGCTATTGTATGCCAACACAAGTTCTGGTAGGTACTTTGGCCAGTCTCTTTTATGTTCGAGTGGCAGTGCCCGCAGCATTTCATGCATTGTGTGATTGAAATGCTCACATTGTGCGTTTCCTTGCGGATGGTATGGGCTGGTGCGACTCTTAGAGATCTTGTAGACATGACAACTCTTTGATTACACTAGCTTCAAAACTGCGCCCTTGATCAGAGTGTAACCTAGACGGGCAGCCATAATACACAAACCAGTGCCTCAACAATGCTTCTGCCGTGGTTTTCACAGTTTGATTTTTTGTGGGTACCGCAATGGTGAACCTGGTGAACATGTCAGTAAGTACCACAACATTCTCATACCCTCCCTTAGACTTTTTGAGGAGAGTATAGTCCATTGCCAGAACTTCCAAGGGCACAGACACGTTTGTGCAGGTCATAGGGGCACGTGTTTTCGTAAAACATCTCTAGCAAGTGCACAACGTCTGCATTGCTTTACCCAATGCTGGACATCTTTATACATCGTAGGCCAGTAATAACTTCGCCTCATCATCTCGAGCGTGCTCCTCTCGCCAAAATGGCCTTTGTGATCATGTTGGGTTTCAAACACATGCTTACACAGGGATTCTGGCACAACCAGTTGCCAAACTTCTTCACCATCCCTGGGATCCCATATACAGCGAAATAAGGCTCCTTGTCGGACCCTCAGCCGGTCCCATTGATAAACCAGCTTCCTCAACACTGGCCCCATGCTTCGCATCTGCTCTCCTACTGGCTTAACGTTTGCTTTAGCAGCACACAAGACAGGGCCAATATTGGGGTCAGCCTTTTGGAGTTGTTGGATTTCACTCCATTCGTACCCCAACACCTGTCCCTTCATAGCTGCCTGTACTGCGACATGCTCTTCCTGTCCCTCAACCACTGCCTTTTGGGCAGGCCACAAACAAGCTCGGACTTCTTCCGGTGTCATTTTCAAGAAGTCTTTCTCAGTATCCTCTATTTCAGGTTCCTCTACTGTTGGGAGCCGTGAGAGAACATCTGCATTGGTATTTTGCCTCCCTGGATTGTACTGCACTTCAAAGTCATACTCAGCCAATTGAACAACCTACATTTGCTCAATTGCACCAAGATTAACAGTTTCCAGGTAGCGTAGGGGGTTGTGGTCCGAGATGACAACAAATGTGGAGTAGAGCAGGTAATCATGGAACTTTTCAATCACTGCCCACTTGAGCGCTAGAAGCTCCAGCTTGAAGGCAGAGTAGTTCTTATAATTTCTTTCTGTTTTCCGCAAACCCCAGCTAGCAAATGCTACGACATGCTCTACTGCCTCCTGCTTTTGGCTGAGGACTGCACTGAGGTCATGTCGGCTCCCGTCCGTGATGAGTATGAAAGGAAGTTTAAAGTTCTGGTACGCCAGGATTGGGGCCATCATCAGGTACTCCCTCAACCTGTGAAATGCATCTTGACACTGTTCAGTCCAGACAAAAGGTTCAGTTGGAGTACTGTTGCGCAAGCCTCTCATTTGTTTTGCCCAGGAGTGCATGCAGAGGTCCTGCCAGACATGCAAAACTAGGGCCAAAGCACCAGTAATAAGCCATGAACCCTAACACCTGCCTAATCTCTGTCACATTTTTGGGGACAGGCCAGTCCTCCATGTCGACCTGGATACCTGCAGCAGAAATAATATGACCCAGAATAATTTGACCTCAGGCTTCAACAAAAAGCACTTTTTGGGCTTCAGTTCCAGCCCATGTCCCTTAAGACGGCTAAACACCAAATCCAACTTCTCACAATGACTTTCAAAGTCAGCTGAGAAAATGATAATGTCGTCAAGATAGATAATTAGAACATCAAAGGCAAGATCACCCAGCGCAACCTCCATAAGACGTTGGAATGTTGCGGGTGCATTGCATAACCCAAATGGCATGCGGGTCCACTGAAATAAGCTGAACGGTGTCGTGACTGCTGTTTTTTCTTGGTCCTGTTCCTCTACTGCAACCTGAAAGTACCCAGCTGTAAGATCAAGAGTTGAAAAGAGCTGAGCACCACCCAGAGCATCAAGTGACTCATCCACCCTAGGAAGTGGGTACGCATCTTTCCAGGTCACGCTGTTGAGCTTGCGATAGTCACAGCAAAAGCGCACTGACCCATCCTTCTTGATTACAATAACGGCAGGCGAAGCCCAGGCGCTTGAACTCTCCTTGAGGACTCCCTGTGCTACCAAGTCCTAAACATGCTTTTTGAATTCTTGGAAGACATGAGTGGGGACCCTCCTGTGCCTTTGTTTAATAGAATGTGAATCTCCGGTCTGAATACCATGAGTCACGGTAGTGGTGTAACCGTAGTCTGAATTATTCTGGGAGAATACTGCTCGGTGTTTCTCGAGCAGTTCATTCAGCCTACACACCTGTGATGGAGTGAGCCCCTGAAGGCTAGCTTGCACAGGAATAGGGAGTGGTGCATCCCTGTCGGTTGTTGGCGAGCTGTCTCCTTCAATGGCTCTCACATGCAGCACTCCCTCCTCCTCCTCAAAGGACACAAGTTCCTTGGTTACAACCTCCTGTGGTCTACATAACTCTGCAACACGTGCTCTTGGAGGAAGGGTGATCACCCTCTCACTGGAATTGAGTAGCCTCACTGGAACCCTGCCATCTACTGTCTGAGCCAACACATTTGCAACAAGCAACCCGCAAGGTAAATTAGTGTCGAGTGGGGCCTCTACCAACACCTGGCAACTTGCCTTGGGTGGTACCCGACAGCGCCCTTCAATGACCTTCTCACTGAAGGGTGGGATAGTGACAGGCCTTCTTCCTGCTACCTTGACGTAACCAATTCTGCCATCACGACCAACATACTGCTCCCTCTTGTTGATATCAGCCAGGATACGTCCCAACTGGGCCACCCCCTTCTGTAAACAGTGGCGCCCCATCCTGCGGATCCCCCGTTCCACCAAAAAGGCCATGAAGATCACCCACTACATTCATCCCCACAATACCGGGTACGGAGACTCTGCTGGCTCCACCCTGATCGCTTCATATGACAAAAACACACTTGTCCTTCAACATTCTCCCCATACATTCTATGTCTGCTTTGAGGCACCCAAGGACCGGTATATCAAGGCCATTGGCAGCAGTCAGCCGGACCCAATTAGCAGTAGTCAGGGCTGATTCCCTTCCTTCGAAGAGTTCCCTGAAATATGCCTCTGTGATAGTGGTGACTTCTGAGCTGGTATCCAAAAGACAGCTAGTCTCCACACCATTGATTTTTAAATCAATAGTGAGGCAATCTCCAAAAGCACCACCCAGTTGGGGTTGGTCTTTCCCCCCTCGGGAATCATCCGCTGTTTGGTGGCCGACAAAAGTCACCCCAACCATCATATGCACACCACCGCTGCCATCATCTTCCCCCGGACGTGCTTCGAGGTTTGTGGGTTTGCCAAAATTACCCCTGTAGCTACCTGATTTGTTTTGGTGGCACACCTTGCTTGTGTGCCCCGGTTGATTACAAGTGTAACAGATAGGCCTTCCTTCATTATCTTTTAATGGCAGTCTCTTTGGTTTCCCAGTGTCCATCCATCCATCCATTTTCTTCCGCTTTATCCGGAGTCGGGTCACGGGGGCAGCAGCTCAAGCAAAGCCGCCCAGACCTCCCGATCCACACACACCTCCTCCAGCTCCTCCAGGGGAACCCCAAGCCAGCCAAGAGATGTAGTCCCTCCAGCGTGTCCTGGGTCTTCCCAGGGGCCTCCTCCCAATGGGACGTGCCCGGAACACCTCTCCAGCGAGGCATCCCGGGGGCATCCGGAAAAGATGCCCGAGCCACCTCAACTGACTCCATTCGACGTGGAGGAGCAGCGGCTCGACTCCGAGCTCCTCCCGAGTGACCGAGCTCCTCACCCTATCTCTAAAGGAGCGCCCAGCCACCCTGCGGAGGAAACTCATCTCGGCCGCTTGTACTCGTGATCTTGTTCTTTTGGTCATGAGCCAAATCTCATGACCATAGGTGAGGATCGGAACGTAGATTGATCAGTAAATCGAGAGCTTTGCCCCCCTACTCAGCTCTCTCTTCACCACGACGGTCCGATACAGCGACCGCATCACTGCAGATGCTGCACCGATCCGTCTATAGATCTCACGCTCCATCCATCCCTCACTCGTGAACAAGACCCCGAGTTACTTAAACTCCTCCACTTCCCAGTTTCCCAGTATAGTGCTGTTTTTTCTCCACCTCTCTAACTGCGTTAAACAACTCTTCCTGCCTAGCTATGAGACCCTGGATTGCTTCATGCAACGTCTCCAGCGTCGAAGTAGAGGAGGTATCCTCAGCAGTGGCAAGATTAACATTTCCACGTGTTCAAATTCGGCACGGGCTCACTATGGAGCCTCCTCTTCGGACCAGGCGATGGCCGCCTGCATGAGGGCAATGAAAGTGATATCTTTTTGCTCTTTAGCTTGTCTCCTCATCTCCCTACGGAGTGAGTCATCTCTCAGACCCAGGACTAGCTGTTCCTTCAACATAGCATCAGCATCGGGCGCTTCACCCGGGTGAGTTTTTCTTGGAGGTCATAAGCGTAACTTCGAATGGTCTCATTAGCTGTCTGCTTTCGGTTATAGAACTCTCTTAACCTAGTTCCAATGGGAACTTTATCTCCATACGTTTCTTCTAGCACATCAAAGATCTGTTTGGCAGTGACAGAGTCTCTTTTTAGCATAAACTTAACAGTTGACTTCGCTTCCCCCTTAAGATGCTGTTTAAGTAACTCTACTTGGTCCTCTTCAGGGACCTTGGCTACTTTAAAGGAGTACTGCATTGATGCTACCCACTCTTTGACACATAGCTCATTCTGAGATTGGCTACCACTGAATTCAGGATACTTCCGTTCCCTGGGAATGTAAACTGTTGCAGGGGCAGCAGCCCTGGCTTGTTGTTCGATAATGAGTTTTGCAAGGCTGAGCGCTTCTGTCTGTTCCTCCCTAGCCTGTTTTAAAGCTGCAGACTGTTCTGTAAGCCTGCTCTGGAGCTCCTCAAATTGTTTACACAGCTCCTCCATCTCCCTTACTTAAAAGTGAACCGAAACTGGGTTTTTTTTTTTTTTTTTTTTTTAGTGAAGAACAATCCTGTTCGTGACGCCAAAATGAAACGGACCAGCTGGATCCGCGTAGTGGGGCGAGTAATTACACTACTCAGGACGGCTGAGAATGCAGATGGGTCTTAGCCCCTGTCCCCGACTTGATTAGCTTCCCCAAATACCCCGTGTCAGCCTAACAGGTGGCATGAGTTGGGCCCAGGATTTAATGTGAATCACGGTGGCTACCTGGGGGGTGTGATGTGTATGGGTGAGGTTCTGCGACCTACCTTATCTGCCCCAACTGATGCAACCCTACAGCGGTAAAAGGGAAGCTCCCCCCCCCACTCCAGAGTAGAAACCTAATTGAACCAACAAGAAAACTCAATAATGTCACTGGAACAATCCTTTGAAACAATTAGCAGTACGATTTATTTACAAGATAAAGAAAAATAGTAAGGAAATAACTGGCTCATTGCAAAAAAAAAAAAAACTTTAGATACCCCAAAAATAAAATAAAATAAAAACAAAATAAAATCTCTTTAGAGGCAAATCTCTCTTGAAGGAATAATAAATGAGTCACTTCTCAACACACCGTGCAATGACCTTCCCAGCCAACGGACTTTTCTTCAGAATTTGAATGATTTCCTTACGAAACTATAGCCTACTCCTTAACATAGATATCAAACAAAACTGCAGTGACCGGGAAACACTGCACAAGAAAATGTCCTCAATGTCCTCAATTTACACACAAAGTTAGTTCAAATATAAAGAAACAGAATGGGTACCGTAAATCCGTGGATATTGCGTTGGTCAGGGACCCGGCGATGAAAAGGAGTCACTGGTTGGCAGGGAATAATGCCTTCACTTCATACTGATAGACAATGGACCACGTGTCAGACTTCCTCTCATGTTCACAGCCTCCGCAACAGTTTCCCATTCGAACAGACTCTAAATGCTAAGTCGTAATGTGGATGCGACCACCTCCCTCCGATGCTCCAGTGAAGGACGACGTAGCACCAAAGTGGGTCTCGCTTCTCCCCTCCAGACCGGCGCAGTGACACCACGGACCCCGCTTCTCTCTCCCTCTTTGCTGGCATGTCAGGCCCTCTCGTCCTCACGCGCTTCAGTCTTCTCCCTCCTTGGCTGACGTGGCGTAACTGCAGACCCCGCTCTCTCTCCCTCTCGACAGGCGGAGCGGGCCCCTCACGTCCTCACTCATCCAGCATGGGCAGGCAGCGGCGCTCTTCCTGACTCATCGTATAGGTGCCTTCCTTCAGCTCGCTGCAGACAGGCCGCACACACGTGAAATGGCAGAACGACACTAGCGCTAGCGTTAGCACGACACTTAGCACCACACAGCAGCAGCTTTACGGTAGTCTCTCAGCACTAACGAGCCCACAGTGTCTGTAAACGGTGACTGGCGTCAGAAAAATCCTCCTTCTTCCCGCGATGAGCCCCGTAGCTCTTGGGTCTAGAACTTTCTTTTTTTCTTTCTCACGCTCCGTCTCACCACACCTGCCGCTCACACCGTCCGTGAGAGACTACTCTTCAACCACACAAAACGCACCCTTCACCTCCGGTTTTTCGTCCTACCAAAATAAAAGCCCTAATAAAAGGGAAGCGCTCTAATTCAAATTGAGTCTTTCTGGCTCTCCGCCACATCTGCATTCCCATGTTGTTCTGATGGTTTGTACTTGTCGTAGGAGTATGCAGCTAAAATTAAGGACCATTTCTGCATCCGAGCTGCTGCCAGCAGTGGTATTCCTGTCTTTGGACCAAAATTTTTAGCAGTGGCTTGTGATCAGTGATCAAAGTAAACTTACGCCCAAACAAATTCTCATTAAATTTCATCACTCTAAAAACTATGCCTAAAGCTTCTTTTTCAATTTGTGAGTAGTAGTTCTCTGCTTTTGTGAGCATTCTAGAAGCAAAAGCAATTGGTTTTTCGCTTCCATCTGGCATTTAGTGAGAAATCACTGCACTGACACCTACTGGTGAAGCATCACATGCCAGTAATAGTGGCAGGTCTGGGTTAAAGTGTATTAGCACTTTGTTTGAAATCAGCTGCTTTTTCACTTTCTCAAAAGCCTTTTTACATAATTCTGTCAACTCCCGCTTAGCATCTTTGTGTAGCAACCCAGTCATTGGTGCGATCAGTGATGACAAATTTGGTATGAACTATCTATAGTAGCTCAACAGAGAGAGAAATGATCTTAACTCAGTTACATTTCTTGGGCTTGCAGTTTTTGCAATTGCCTCAGATTTTTCTTGCATGGGATGATTTTCCTCTGCATCAATCATGTGTCCTAAATATGACACACTGTGTTGAAAAAGCACATTTATCTTTGTTTACTCGCAGATTGTGAGTTTGCAGCATTTTTAGAACTTCTTCCAAGTTTTTCATGTGTTGTTTGTTCTCTGTTCTGTCCAGTGATCAATATGTCATCTAAATAACATATTACTCCATCTAACCCCTGTAGAACTTGATCCATCAGTTTATGGAAGATGCAGGTGCACTGGCAATGCAATAAGACAGCCTGTTTACTTTATACAGGCCTTTATGTGTGTTAATTGTCAAGTACGAGGTCTATTAGAAAAGTATCCGACCTTATTATTTTTTTCAAAAACCATATGGATTTGAATCACGTGTGACTGCATCAGAGAAGCTTGAACCCTTGTGCGCATGCGTGAGTTTTTCCACACCTGTCGGTTGCGTCATTCGCCTGTGAGCAGGCTTTGAGTGAGGAGTGGTCCAGCCCCTCAGCAGATTTTCATTGTGAGGAAATGGCGGAATGATTTGGGCTTTTTTTCCATCAGAATTTTTTCAGAAACTGTTAGAGACTGGCAGCTGGAAACCATTAGAAAAATTTGTCTGGCTTTCGGTGAAAATGTTATGGGCTTGGTAGAGAATAAGGAGTGTTACTGTCACTTTTTTGGACGGCCCCCAGCGGCTGTGGGGCACGCCGCGCTCCGAAGCCACCATTGACATGCTGAACGACCATTTCATTTCTAAACGGATGGCTGTCTGGATCCGTGACCATCATGTGCCATTTCTCTGGTTATCACAAGAGCTGGACATCAACGATTTTCCGGCAGATTTCACTTTTAACAAGAGATTTTGTCATGGAAAGCCGAGCGGAGGCTTCGTGCATCACGATGGATTCGCTACTGGAGCGAGACAAAACCACCTCCGTTTTGGTCTCACAGGACGGCTTTGAGATGGCGTTCAGACAGCTGTCGGTGGTTTTTCCATCGGGTGATTATCCAAGAAATTGTGGATGTGCCTGGACATGCCAGGACATGTCCTGTGAGCCTTCATCACAGTGTTGCTGTGCGCCATGCGGCACCGCCGCGATGCGCGAATCCTCCGCTCCTCTTTCCATGACAAAAACTCCTGTAACAGTGGAATGTGCCGTTCATTTCCAAACTGGACACTGTGTTTTATCCGGGACATCGTCTGACTAGCACAGGAATGGTAAAAAGACATGGACATCAGCACATTGAGACACGTAGGCGCGTAGGAATTTCCTGCCATTTTGTGAACTGGTCTTGTGGTTTTGGTATGGGTTACCAAGGGTTTATGGAAACTTTGTAATCCCCACAGATCCTGACAAAGTTACCCATTTTTAGTATGTTCACAGTGTGCACGGCTCACTCATGATAGCTAACAGGTGTAAAAACCCCTTCAGTTTCCATCTTACTTAACTGTGCTTCTGCTGCATCTGTTAGTGCATAAGGCGCAGGGCGAGGTTTCCAAAATTTGGGAATGGCCCTGGTGCAACATGTAGTTTAGCTTTGACATCTTTCGCTTTTCCCAGGTCAGGTTTAAACACCTCTGGATATCTCCCACAAAGCTCTTCTACAATCTCTGGTGCCACTTGGTTAACAAAAGACCAACCCAGTTTTAACCTTTCAATCCAGTCTCTTCCCACTAAGGCTGGACAGTTTCCTTTCACAACAAATGTTAATTTTTGACTGTTACCATTACATTTTACCAAAATTTTAAGAACTTTTAACCTCCAATACTTGGTTGTTGTAGCTTCTCAACTCACAGCTTGAATGCACAAGTTTCATCATTTTGAACCTGCATTTGAAAAGAGACTCTGATATGACATTTACCGCTGGTCCAGTATCAACCTCCACTGTCATTCGTTTACCATTAACTTGCACATAAACATAATAAGGATTAATCATACCAACAGTTTTTATTTCAAACCGTTTCAAACTCTTGTGTTTAACTTCCCTGTTTTTTACATCACTGTCTGGTTTGGATTTGACCGATGTTGTTTCAGATGATTGATGCTGCCGATCGTCCACCTCCTCTGTTGAAGCCGTCAGGGTGTAGACTGTTGCGTGCAGTGTATCACATGACTCCTCCCGATCCGTCAGAGTGCCAACTGTTGCATGCAGCATCTCACGTGACTTCTCCCAATCCCGATCATCATGCTGCTGCTTCATTGTCATCAGATGGTGGTTCCACTTTGGCTGTTTGCCACCTTTCTTTTCCTGTTTGCCACCTTTCTTTTCCCACCATGTGAGTTCCTCTTCTTCTGGGCATGCGTGAGCTGCTTCTCCTGCTCATGCACGATGCTCTTCTCATGGGCGTGCACGATCTGCTTCTCCCGCTCGTGTGCAATATGCTTCACACGTGCAATATACTCTGTGCCCTTTTGCTGCTTGTATGCTTCATGTCCTTGTCCTTGGCACCTGTAGCACAATTTCCCGCTTCCCTCCTTCTTGGGAACAGCTTTTTGGAAAAGTGTGTTCATCTTCAGGGACTTTTGTGGCCACTGCTTTGCATTTTGCTTTGCGACTTCATGCGCCAAGCCCATTTCATAAGCTTCCGTGAGTGTCAAGTCCTTCGTGTGTGCAGCGTTTAATATGCAGTCCTGCAACTCATTACTGCACACATCACAAACGAAATTGTCCCGTATTGCATCATCCGAAAATGCTTCAAATTTGCACATTGAATCCAGCTTTCTAAGGTTTGCCATAAACTCAGAAATAGACTGATTTTCTCTTTGTCTTCGGGTGTTAAACTTATATCTTTCAGCGATAAAATTTTTTTGGCACAGATTGCACAAGAGACTTATTAAATCAGTCAACTTACATTCAGATGGTTTTAGTGGTGCACATAAGTCCATCAGCAGGGTGTGATTTTGTTTTCCAACCACCGTCCAAAACAGTGCTTTCAACTTTCATCACCATAATTCAGTCTATTTGCCACGAAGAATTGTTTTAGCCGTTCTGTATCGAAGGTCTTCACCTCCACAGAACGGTATCGCCATTGTCCACGTGCATGCTTTGCCTCAATGGCGTTTAGTCGCTGACATAAAACAGTTCTTCAAAGCTTAAATCCAACTCCTTCTCACCAGTTTCTGTTGTTTGCTGCACAATTTAGGTTTGTGAGCTTGAAGAAACGATGAAGCCGTACTGGAACTATTAACATTTATTTACAGCAATGACAAATGTCTCATTGCTCGCCTTCTACTTCTGTGCCTGACTGCACATGGGTCAGAGCCTTTTATAGCGCCTAGCACCCCTGCAGCAAAACCTTAGGTAGTGAAGTCATAGAATTTTCCAGACACTACAGTAACAATTTAAAATAAAGTATTAAACCATTACTTTTACAGCCAGTTAAGTCAGGTGTTGGATACATGAACATTTCCAAGTCATTGAATATGTCTTGGACTTCATTTCCATCAGTCATTAAGAAATCTGTCAAGAGTAGGCAGTTCTCAAAAACTGTGTGACTGCACTCACAGAAATATTTAACCCTGACTTTTAAGATTTATGTAATTTTATTACATGACTAATTCCCATTTACTTTTTTAGATCATTTTAATACAAACCTACCAAATAAACCTTACATGATGCATATTCATTACTGTAATAAATCCTATTTATTTGAAATGCATAATCCTCAGCTTTATGTATTTAGTATTAATAAAATATAATTACTCTAAATCAATAATAATGACAGTATTTATTTAAAATACATAAAATATATTGTCTGAATTGCATAATAATTATGTTACCTATACAAGATAAATGGCATAGGTAACATAATTATTATGCAGTTCAAACAATATACTTTATGCATTTTAAATAAATACTGTCATTATTATTGATTTAGAGTAATTATGTTTTATTAATACTAAATACATAAAGCTGAGGATTATGCATTTCAAATGAATAGGATTAATGAATATGCATCATGTAAGGTTTATTTGGTAGGTTTGTATTAAAATTATCTAAAAAATGTAAATGGAATTTGTCATGTAATAAAATTACATAAATCTTAAAAGTTAGGGTTAAATATTTCTGTGAGTGTGTGCAGGAAGCTGACAAGTGAGGGAAGCCACCAAGACAAGCAGACAACTCTGAAATACTTATAGGCTTCTGTGGCTGTGATTGGAGAAACTGCATAGTGCAACTTTTTTCTGATGCATCTGCAGTTATGCATCTTCATTCTCTGGTGAGAGTCTGGATTTGAGCTTGACTGAACCAAAGGAAACTCACATTGCACCTGGAGCTCTTGGTGTAACGCCTTAGTGAGGGATAATCTTCTATGAAGCCCAGCTTTGCTGGTGAATAAGATGTCGCTCACCTCATCCGAGTCCTTTTGTGTGTATGTCACGAAGGCTTTCCAGCAATTAGCTGACCCAGCATGGAGATTGTTAACTTTCTGAGTATTAGCCGCCTTTGTGTGGAACTGTTCCAAACAACATGAAACCCTGCAGTGCTTCCAGGTGGGTTGGGCGTTATACCCCCATCACACTAGAGGCCGAATGAGCCCGAATCTCATCCGAATGAAAATTCAACCCACATTCAGGAGGTGTCGCGGTGCATTCGCGGCCGTCGGACAGCATTCTGAGCATAGTCTAAACAGTCGGACACAGTCATACGGCTGCCTCGACTGTTTTGCACGCATTCAAAACAATTGTGGTGCATTCAAAGTGGAAAAACTATCGAACGGCAGTCGAAGTGCCATCTCACCACATTCTAAACAATCAGACAGCATGAAAATGGCATTTGTGACATTCTGATCGCGTTCGGGGGGGACATTTGGCATGTTTCCGCAATGGCTGAATGTCCCGAATGCACCTGATAATCGGACCTCACTCGTACGGTAATGTAGGTGCATTCATCATATTCTCACTGCATTCTGACAGCTGTCTGGGTTACTTTATTTTGTTCCATTAACATTTGTACTGTGTGCGGAGGCTCATGTGCATGGCATGTTCACAAATCAGCCGGGGCAGGTCAGAGAGCAATCATGTTTTGTTTTGTTGTTTTTTTTTTTTACATTCTGCCTAATTCGGCTTGGCTCGTGCTCATTGGGACTACGTGTGATGGGGATACAAAGACCAGGGAGGGCTTTTTCAGATTTTTTTAGATTGGCCCCAGTCTATGCAATGCAAAAATCTGTACAGAGTGTGTAACTGAAGGAGGTGGTGCACTGCAGGTTTGGATGTCATTGCTCATCTCGCAATACTCCATATATTTAGGGGACTGAAGTCCTTGCAGCCCAAAGTGTTTTGGGGTCAAAACCACTTATCATGTATAAGCAGCTTTCATGACAACGTGACATCCGACTCAATCCACTTGACAGAGAGCGTCATACAGGGTGACCCCCTTCAAAAAACAGAACCCATAAAAATTGTAATAAATCCTACAAAGGTCTACGAAGGTAAACTTCAGTCTGTGTACGATCATTCCCCAAAGCTTCAGTTATTTTGGTCGCTCTGCATAAAAGTCATGTCCTTTCAAAATTATGCTCCAAATGGTATGATTTGTTGGCGGAATCGGCCTCCAGGCAAAATGTCTTTTCCTTGGTTGACCAAGACGTTGTGGAAGATGATCGTCTTGGTCAAGATAAATTTGTAGGATAACCTTCGTAGGATTTATTCAATTTTTATTATGGGTTCTGTTTTGTTTTGGTTTTTTTTGGGGGGGGGGGGTCACCTTGTTTGAGAAAAAGAACCTTAATGTCTTTTGCGTGGGTGCACACTTTTTCTAATTTCATGGAGAGAAAGAAGTTCTATATAGTAGTTGTATAGTTCTATGTAACTGATGGTACTTGTGTCCAGATTCCGCAGCATGAAGCAGATGAAGGTCAACGACTTCCCCTGGAGGTGACGCCAGTCCGATGCAGGTTACTTCCCCAGCCAAAGCTAGCACTCATTTACAGTAGGGTGGACTGAGACAATGCTGTGTGTCTTTTCCAAGGACACAGACAGGTAGCCTAACCTGGAATCAAGCCCAGATCTACATACCGGTTGCCCTCCTCCTTACCAGCTGAGCTTCCTGCTTTGCTAGTTTAAGCAGTCGAAGGAAAATTATCATGTGGACCAGATTTAATGATACATACTAAAGCATCCTAACAAACTGCTGGATCAGAGGCCTGAGCCGGCCCCTGGGCCACCTCATTCAGACCCCTGATTCTACAGTGTTTTTGAGAAAAGAAGCCCTGATTTATATGAACAAACTCATACACACACACACACACACACACACACACACACACACACACACACACACACACACACACACACACACACACACACAGTGTGTGTGGGGGGGGGTATCTAAAACATCCTTAACATCAATTTGTCACAATTTCCATGTAATTAAATCCTGACAAACACGTTTCTGACACAATAATGAACAACCCAACATTTCACCAATTCACTCATGACAACTGTGACAGACATTGTCCAAAATGTCATTCTGTTCCTCCTCCTGTTCTACTTTTCTTTAAACTTCCGCCTCCTCATGTCTCGCTCCTTTAGGCTACGCTAGAAGATGTGCTGAGGGGAGCTAAAAAAAAAGAGGGAACAAACTGAATGAGAAAATGGAATTATTCTTTCACTGAAATGTCAGCATGTCAAAGCCACAACAAGACCAACCCGTCTCTGAGGCACAAACTTTCACAGAGCGAGTTGTTTACGGTGTGAAAACATGCCACTAGTTATCGTTTATCCAGTGATTAAAACTGAATTTATGGACCTCTCACTTTAAGTCCTAGAACTCTAAAAATAAATGCTACTTATTAAATATCTTTTACTTTAAAATACTATTAAGAAGTTTGGCTTTCAAATGGTCAGACCCACAGCGCAAAAACAATAACATTACTGATGTAAAACTACAAAATGTAAATCATAAAGTGTGGTGGTTTGGCCCATCGGCCCGTTTGGCCCTGGTTTTCCATCGTCCACCTCCCTCTGTGGTGAACTCCTGTGGGCCGTACGGCCATGCACCCGACTCAGAAGTGGACTCCTGCCGGCCTATGGGACATGATTTTTACAGTATTGTGGCAAATGATTGTCTTTTTTATTATCCAGGAGTGTTTGGGGTGTTTCTCACCTTCCAGCCCCCTTCTTCCCTCATGGGTCAGGTTTTCTGTGGGTCCCTGGGTTTTTCCTGGTTTCTGTTTTTGGGTTTGTTCTGTTGGTGTCAGTCCCAGTCTTTTTTGTTTTTTCCCACATTCTTTTTTTTTGGGGGGGGGGGGGGGGGGATTTGTGCCATTGGGGCCAGCTTTTGAGGGAGGGGTACTGTTGCGGTTCCACCCATCAGCCCATTTGGCCCTGGTTTTCTTGTATGGTTTTGTGTTGTAATTTGTGACTGGGTTTTCTTTATGTGTTTACATTATGTTCTGTGTTGGTCTCGTTCCTCTGGTGTGAGTGTGTTCACTGGTGTGTCTCCCCTTGTCTGTGTTGTGCACCTGCTCCTTGCCTCCTGTGTGCGTTTACGTGTCTCCCCCCATCACTTCTTTGCCGTTCCTCATCCTTGCCTCCTGTGTGTGTGTGTGTGTGTGTGTGTGTGTGTGTGTGTGTGTGTGTGTGTGTGTGTGTGTGTGTGTGTGTGTGTGTGTGTGTGTGTGTGTGTGTGTGTGTGTGTGTGTGTGTGTCGTGCCTCATGCCTCCTCTGTGTCTTGTGTAAGTGTTGTGTCCAGTCCCTTGCGTGTTGTTTGTGATTCTGTTTCGGCCCTGTCCCTAGTCCTGTGTCAGTGTCGTTCTTTCATTTTCATGTACGCTCTTATGATTCTTTGTTACATGTCATTTTTCTGTTAGCGTTCTGGATAGATTTTGTCATGATTTAGTCCTGATTGTCTTTTGCGTTTGATCACTTTATTTCCTTCTCAGTTGTTCATATTATTTTTTTTCACTGCTGCACTCATTCACCTCAGAGTTTGTCATTTATTTCTGTTTTATTACTTCTCTTCCTCTCTTCTAGTTCTTTGTCACCTTTTGTTTCTGTGTATTTCCACATGTGGCTTAAGTTCTGGTTCTTGGTTTTGTGCACCTGTGTCATTAGTCATTTTTCTGTTTAATCACACCTGTTCTGTTGTCCCTTGGTGCTTCATTGTGATTGACTGTCATTGTCACTGTCATGGTCTTGGTCATTGCTTTCCCTTGGTCTGTTCTGCACTTTGTTTGTGAGCATTATTGTAATCTTTGGACATTATTCCTGTTTTTTTGTCCATTTGTTCTCCCTGCCTTTGGATCAGACTTTTGCCTCCTCTCTTTTTGGGATACCCTTTTGTACACCTGTGTTCTCACTTACTGTTAAACTGTTTTCACTTGGCTCAGCCATTAAATCAGAGTTTTTGTCACAGCCGTTGTGTTTTTTTCTATCTGCATAGTTGGTTCAATATTTACCACAGACCTTAAGAGTAAAGACTCTGTTCTAAAGTAAATTCTCTGTTCTGTCTAAAGTTGCACCTACTCAAATGCAAAGAGCAAGAAAGCTAAGTCCATTAGCAGTCGTGCTGTCACAGGTTATCTGCTTCAAGGTCACCATCTGGCAACTAGCTAACAAGATGGATCAAAGCCAAAATCGGGTTTAGATCAGGTGATTAGCAAACATGCAGTCAGTGATTACCTGGCTCATGATCAAAGTCTAGCGATTGCCAAACATGGTGTCAGGGGTTAACCAGAGCATAATCACAGTCTGGCGATTAGCTAGCCAGCTAGGCTAGCTGGATGAAGTTCAAAGTTGAGTTTCCATCATGCAATCTGCCAAATTCTGGGATTAGATTAGCTGGAGCAAAGTCACAATCTGGCAACTAACTAATCATTTGAACATTACCTGTTAGCTAGTATGGTTAGCAAGTAATCTCTGACAACATGTTTGCTAATTGCCCAACCTAAACTCAGTTTTGACTTTAGCTTTAGCAAGGTCAAGGTCTGAAAGGTTTGCCGATTAGCAAACCGTACTCAGAGGTTAGCTGGATCAAGGTCACAGTCTAGAAAGTAGTGAACAGACTGGACTAGCTGGATGAAGTTCAATGTTGGGCTTAAGTCACAGACTGGCTATATACACCACAGGTGGTGCATATAGCGGAATACGGGTGCATAATTTGCACCACCTGGTGTATATTACTCATCCGTATCACGCAATATGCACCACCCGAGGCAGTCATATTGCATTTTGGGATAGTGTGAGCAGTTCATGTGGTAAGAAACTTCAAAATCAGGCAGTTAGAAAACTCTGTCAGAGGTGATCTGGATCACAGTCAAAGTCAGATTTGCAGCTACATCGGCCAAAGTAAGACTTAGGACAGGCAATTAGCAAACATACAGTCAGAGGTTAACTGGATCAAGGTCACAGTCTGGCAGCTAACTCACAGACTGGGTTAGCTGGGTCATGTTCAAAGCCTGACTTGGGTCACGGGGTTAGCTGTCAGGGGTCATCAGGATCAAAACCACATTTAGGGCAGGCACTTAGCAAACATGCTAGTAGAGGTTATCTGGATCAGTGTCAATCTGACGATCAGCAAACCATTTTTAGGTTAATTACAGTTGCTTCTGCAGTACCTGAATCTCAGACTTTAAAGATACTCATCTGTTTTTCATCCTGTTGTTTCAGTCTGGCATTGACATCACCAAGATTCTGTCAGCAAAGAAGAAACTTGAGGCCAAAATTAAATGGCAGGAGTCAAAAGAAGCCAAAAAGGCCAAGAAGAGTGCAGAGGATACTGTGAGGAACACAAAGATCATTTATACTCATCCAAATGGACAGTTGCTCTCTTTTATTTCAGAAGTATTAAAATCCTTGTTGTCCCATCTACAGTAATGCTGCGTTCACATGTCGGTGGTAGAAGAACCATCACAGCAGTCATTATAGCAGAATTCCATCTGCAGTGGCAGGCTGTACGTGATGTCGTGAGGCGCCATAATTTATTTAATGCTCATGACACGGACAAAGATTTACTTAATTGAACAGTATTTAGCGTTTTGCACAGTGTTATAATTAAAAGAGGAAGCCCTGGCTCTGATGGCACCTTAAAAAGTAAACCTTTTGAGAGATTGCAGATTAATTCCTCTCTGTAATCACAGAAATTATTCATGTTTAACAGATTAAACTGGATGACTCTGTATTTAAATAATCTGTCTCGGTCTGTCTTTCCTGTTGTTTAAAGATAAAACAAAATTCAGTTTATCCTTTTCGCTGTGGTAAGCAGCAAAAAGCTGACAAGTTTTAACTTTTGACAGGAAGTGTACATCACGGGACATGGCATCCAGCCGCTGACAGCCAACATGTGAATGCAGCATAAGATCACTTTTATTTTAAATCTTTACGCCTTTTAGAATAAAACTGTCATCTTAGAGAAAAGCTTTAAAAAAAATGTAACGTGAAAATTGTTCTTCTCATCTGTGATGGTCATCTGATCTTCTGTCCCTTTTTTTAACTCGTGATCTTTATGTGTTTCCATCATGTCCAGATGTCTCCGGTGGAGCCAAATAGGGTGGAGCAGAATGGCATTTCCTTCATCGAGATGGATCCAGACCCCAACCACTTGCTACCCAGAGCCATCATCCTCGACCTGAGCACTGTCAACTTCCTGGATACAGTGGGAGTCAAAGCGCTACAAAACGTATTTCTTATATCATTTTTGATTGCACACACGTCAAATATTTACAATATGAATAAAAAGTTGCATTAATATGCATTAAAATAAGACAAATGTTTGAAAATTAGACATACACATTCAATATTGAACCCACAAGAGCTGTTTAAGATTCTAAGAGAAGAGACTTTTGTTGTTCTTGTATCACAGCGGCATTTGTTTGATAAAGGCCTAGTCCCACTGTCCCACAAGATTTGTGTATGAATTGCGCAAAAAATTGGCTCATATTTGCTAAACATCCGCAATATCCGTGAAACATGCTTGTATGAGTCGGCCGACATCCGCAAGAGGCACGTTTTTCTGTTTCTGTCATAGATAATTGGCAAAGCTTCTGGGGAAAACCTGGTCTTGTTAGGAGAGACGGCATCCATCCCACTTTGGATGGAGCAGCTCTCATTTCTAGAAATCTGGCTAATTTTCTTAAATCCTCCAAACCGTGACTATCCAGGGTTGGGACCAGGAAGCAGAGTTGT
The DNA here is from genome assembly GCF_902500255.1 of Thalassophryne amazonica. Taxonomy (NCBI): domain Eukaryota; kingdom Metazoa; phylum Chordata; class Actinopteri; order Batrachoidiformes; family Batrachoididae; genus Thalassophryne; species Thalassophryne amazonica. The sequence goes on from NC_047108.1 coordinate 12,006,399, forward strand.
AGTCTTACACACCTCTCTGCAGCTTCACTCCCCCTGCCATCCCCTCATTACTCCATCCCCGTAGAGACGGTGCCTGCTCCCAGACTACCAATAACCAGCAAAAATCTATTTAAGCATAAAAATTCAAAAAGAAAAAATAATATAGCACCTTCAACTGCACCACAGACTAAAACAGTTAAATGTGGTCTATTAAACATTAGGTCTCTCTCTTCTAAGTCCCTGTTAGTAAATGATATAATAATTGATCAACATATTGATTTATTCTGCCTTACAGAAACCTGGTTACAGCAGGATGAATATGTTAGTTTAAATGAGTCAACACCCCCGAGTCACACTAACTGTCAGAATGCTCGTAGCACGGGCCGTGGCGGTGGATTAGCAGCAATCTTCCATTCCAGCTTATTAATTAATCAAAAACCCAGACCGAGCTTTAATTCATTTGAAAGCTTGTCTCTTAGTCTTGTCCATCCAAATTGGAAGTCCCAAAAACCAGTTTTATTTGTTATTATCTATCGTCCACCTGGTCGTTACTGTGAGTTTCTCTGTGAATTTTCAGACCTTTTGTCTGACTTAGTGCTTAGCTCAGATAAGATAATTATAGTGGGCGATTTTAACATCCACACAGATGCTGAGAATGACAGCCTCAACACTGCATTTAATCTATTATTAGACTCTATTGGCTTTGCTCAAAAAGTAAATGAGTCCACCCACCACTTTAATCATATCTTAGATCTTGTTCTGACTTATAGTATGGAAATAGAAGACTTAACAGTATTCCCTGAAAACTCCCTTCTGTCTGATCATTTTTTAATAACATTTACATTTACTCTGATGGACTACCCAGCAGTAGGGAATAAGTTTCATTACACTAGAAGTCTTTCAGAAAGCGCTGTAACTAGGTTTAAGGATATGATTCCTTCTTTATGTTCTCTAATGCCATATAACAACACAGTGCAGAATAGCTACCTAAACTCTGTAAGGGAGATAGAGTATCTCGTCAATAGTTTTACATCCTCATTGAAGACAGCTTTGGATGCTGTAGCTCCTCTGAAAAAGAGAGCTTTAAATCAGAAGTGTCTGACTCCATGGTATAACTCTCAAACTCGTAGCTTAAAGCAGATAACCCGTAAGTTGGAGAGGAAATGGCGTCTCACTAATTTAGAAGATCTTCACTTAGCCTGGAAAAAGAGTCTGTTGCTCTATAAAAAAGCCCTCCGTAAAGCTAGGACATCTTTCTACTCATCACTAATTGAAGAAAATAAGAACAACCCCAGGTTTCTTTTCAGCACTGTAGCCAGGCTGACAAAGAGTCAGAGCTCTATTGAGCTGAGTATTCCATTAACTTTAACTAGTAATGAGTTCATGACTTTCTTTGCTAACAAAATTTTAACTATTAGAGAAAAAATTACTCATAACCATCCCAAAGACGTATCGTTATCTTTGGCTGCTTTCAGTGATGCCGGTATTTGGTTAGACTCTTTCTCTCCGATTGTTCTGTCTGAGTTATTTTCATTAGTTACTTCATCCAAACCATCAACATGTTTATTAGACCCCATTCCTACCAGGCTGCTCAAGGAAGCCCTACCATTATTTAATGCTTCGATCTTAAATATGATCAATCTATCTTTGTTAGTTGGCTATGTACCACAGGCTTTTAAGGTGGCAGTAATTAAACCATTACTTAAAAAGCCATCACTTGACCCAGCTATCTTAGCTAATTATAGGCCAATCTCCAACCTTCCTTTTCTCTCAAAAATTCTTGAAAGGGTAGTTGTAAAACAGCTAACTGATCATCTGCAGAGGAATGGTCTATTTGAAGAGTTTCAGTCAGGTTTTAGAATTCATCATAGTACAGAAACAGCATTAGTGAAGGTTACAAATGATCTTCTTATGGCCTCGGACAGTGGACTCATCTCTGTGCTTGTTCTGTTAGACCTCAGTGCTGCTTTTGATACTGTTGACCATAAAATTTTATTACAGAGATTAGAGCATGCCATAGGTATTAAAGGCACTGCGCTGCGGTGGTTTGAATCATATTTGTCTAATAGATTACAATTTGTTCATTTAAATGGGGAATCTTCTTCACAGACTAAAGTTAATTATGGAGTTCCACAAGGTTCTGTGCTAGGACCAATTTTATTCACTTTATATATGCTTCCCTTAGGCAGTATTATTAGACGGTATTGCTTAAATTTTCATTGTTACGCAGATGATACCCAGCTTTATCTATCCATGAAGCCAGACGACACACACCAATTAGCTAAACTGCAGGATTGTCTTACAGACATAAAGACATGGATGACCTCTAATTTCCTGCTTTTAAACTCAGATAAAACTGAAGTTATTGTACTTGGCCCCACAAATCTTAGAAACATGGTGTCTAACCAGATCCTTACTCTGGATGGCATTACCCTGACCTCTAGTAATACTGTGAGAAATCTTGGAGTCATTTTTGATCAGGATATGTCATTCAAAGCGCATATTAAACAAATATGTAGGACTGCTTTTTTGCATTTACGCAATATCTCTAAAATCAGAAAGGTCTTGTCTCAGAGTGATGCTGAAAAACTAATTCATGCATTTATTTCCTCTAGGCTGGACTATTGTAATTCATTATTATCAGGTTGTCCTAAAAGTTCCCTAAAAAGCCTTCAGTTAATTCAAAATGCTGCAGCTAGAGTGCTGACGGGGACTAGAAGGAGAGAGCATATCTCACCCATATTGGCCTCTCTTCATTGGCTTCCTGTTAATTCTAGAATAGAATTTAAAATTCTTCTTCTTACTTATAAGGTTCTGAATAATCAGGTCCCATCTTATCTTAGGGACCTCGTAGTACCATATCACCCCAATAGAGCACTTCGCTCTCAGACTGCAGGCTTACTTGTAGTTCCTAGGGTTTGTAAGAGTAGAATGGGAGGCAGAGCCTTCAGCTTTCAGGCTCCTCTCCTGTGGAACCAGATCCCAATTCAGATCAGGGAGACAGACACCCTCTCTACTTTTAAGATTAGGCTTAAAACTTTCCTTTTTGCTAAAGCTTATAGTTAGGGCTGGATCAGGTGACCCTGAACCATCCCTTAGTTATGCTGCTATAGACGTAGACTGCTGGGGGGTTCCCATGATGCACTGTTTCTTTCTCTTTTTGCTCTGTATGCACCACTCTGCATTTAATCATTAGTGATCGATCTCTGCTCCCCTCCACAGCATGTCTTTTTCCTGGTTCTCTCCCTCAGCCCCAACCAGTCCCAGCAGAAGACTGCCCCTCCCTGAGCCTGGTTCTGCTGGAGGTTTCTTCCTGTTAAAAGGGAGTTTTTCCTTCCCACTGTAGCCAAGTGCTTGCTCACAGGGGGTCGTTTTGACCGTTGGGGTTTTACATCATTATTGTATGGCCTTGCCTTACAATATAAAGCGCCTTGGGGCAACTGTTTGTTGTGATTTGGCGCTATATAAAAAAAAAAATTGAATTGAATTGATTGTCAGGATTTTTGAGCTGCACAAAATTTAGGTTGCAGATGACATCCGCCTGACATACTCAATACATACTCAATACATACTGAAGCTATGCGCTGTATATCCGCCGTTATCCGCTGATATGTGCAACTGATGAGGATTTGTGGCTTCGCAGCGGACTGGGACAGTGTATAAAACAGATATATAGCGTGCCTGTCATGTCCACATTACGGACTAAAATAAGTTGTAGCGAATGCAGACAGATCTGTTGTGAAAGTGTAGGTACACGGACCCACAACAGGGGGCGCAATGAACGGACAATGGAGAAAAGTAAGAACAAGTTTTACTGTTGTGAAAATAGCACAACTGATACAACAATTAGCAATTTGGAGATGTAAGCTGAAATCTGCTGGTGTCTTGTGGGCAGGCCCGAAGGTAGGAGACGTCCGTCCTAGTTGAACCGGAACCACCCAGATCTCCTCTGCCACCGAAACCCAGAAGTACTGGAACCGCCAAGTCCCGAATTCCCAGGTGGCCACTGCCTCCGCTCGTCGGATCCGGTACTGCTGGCGGGAAAGAACACAAACACACAGGGTGGGATGCGACCGCACCCGGTAGATGAGAGGGGCAAAGCCGCCTCCACCTCTTGTCACACTGAAGCAGGAAAGGTGAGTACTTATCTGAACACAGATATATGTTGCAGAGGTGATTACCTGAAACTCAAGGTGATATCTCGGCACTGAGGTGGAGACGCTGTCCTGCTGATATACCTCCGTACTGAGTGAAGTCAGCTGTGTCCAGTAATGGGTGACAGCTGTCACCCTGGCTGCTCTCATCAGGCGGCGGCGCCCTCTGGTGCCTGGAGCCCGCACTCCAGGCAGGGCGCCCTCTGGTGGTGATGGGCCAGCAGTACCTCCTCTTCAGCGGCCCACACACAACAGGACCCCCCCCTCAACGGGCGCCTCCTGGCGCACGACCGGGCTTCTCCGGATGGCGACGGTAAAAGTCGGCCAGGAGGGCCGGGTCCAGGATGAAGCTCCTCTTCACCCAGGAGCGTTCCTCGGGGCCGTACCCCTCCCAGTCCACCAGGTACTGAAGACCCCGGCCCATTCGACGGACATCGAGGAGCCGACGCACGGTCCAAGCCGGTTCCCCGTCGATGATCCGGGCAGGAGGTGGTGCCGGACCCGGGGTGCAGAGGGGTGAGGTGTGATGGGGCTTTATCCGGGAGACATGGAACACTGGGTGAATCCGCAGCGAGGCCGGCAGCTGAAGCCTCACTGCGGCGGGATTGATGATTTTGCGGATTTTAAAGGGACCGATGTATCGTTCTTGGAGCTTGGGGGAGTCCACTTGAAGGGGAATGTCCTTGGTGGACAACCACACTTCCTGCCCAGGACGATACGTGGGAGCCGGGGCCCGCCGCCGGTCTGCATGTGTCTTCGCCCTCGTCCGGGCCTTCAACAAGGCAGAGCGGGCGGCACGCCACACCCGACGGCACCTCCGTAGGTGGGCCTGGACCGAGGGCACACCGACCTCTCCCTCGACCACCGGAAACAAGGGGGGCTGATACCCCAAGCACACCTCAAACGGGGAGAGGCCGGTGGCAGATGACACTTGGCTGTTGTGAGCGTACTCGATCCAGGCCAGGTGGGTACTCCAGGCCGTCGGGTGCGCGGCTGTCACACAGCGTAGTGTCTGCTCCAATTCCTGATTCGCCCGCTCTGCTTGCCCGTTGGTCTGGGGGTGATACCCAGACGAGAGGCTGTTCCCTCCAACAGATGTCTCCACTCTTCGAGGGCCTCTTTCACAGCAAGGAGTTCCCGATTGCCGACGTCATAATTCCGTTCAGCGGGGGTCAACCTGCGAGAGAAATAGGCACACGGGTGAAGGACCTTATCGGTCTTCCCGCTCTGGGAGAGCACCGCTCCTATCCCTGAGTCCGAGGCATCCACTTCGACCACTAACTGGCGGCTAGGATCGGGCTGCACCAGAACTGGTGCAGACGAGAAGCGCCGTTTCAACTCCTTGAACGCGGCCTCGCACCGGTCCGACCAGGTGAAGGGAACTTTTGGAGAGGTCAGGGCTGTCAGGGGGCTAACTACCTGACTGTAGCCCTTAATGAACCTCCTATAGAAATTAGCAAAGCCGAGGAACTGTTGCAGCTTCCTACGGCTTGTGGGTTGGGGCCAATCTCTCACCGCCGCAACCTTGGCCGGATCCGGGGCGACGGAGTTAGAGGAGATGATAAACCCCAGGAAGGACAAAGAAGTGCGGTGGAACTCACACTTCTCGCCCTTCACAAACAGACGGTTCTCCAACAACCGCTGCAGGATCTGACGGACATGCCGGACATGAGTCTCAGGATCCGGGGAAAAGATGAGTATATTGTCTAGATATACGAAGACGAACCGGTGCAGGAAGTCCCGCAAGACATCGTTTACCAACGCTTGGAAGGTCGCGGGAGCATTAGTGAGACCGAACGGCATGACCAGGTACTCAAAATGACCTAAGGGGGTGTTAAATGCCGTCTTCCATTCGTCTCCCTTCCGAATCCGAACCAAATGATACGCATTCCTAAGATCCAGCTTGGTGAAAATCTTGGCTCCATGCAAGGGGGTGAACACTGAATCCAACAAGGGCAACGGGTATCGGTTGCGGACCGTGATCTCGTTCAACCCCCTGTAATCAATGCATGGACGAAGTCCGCCATCTTTTTTACCCACAAAAAAGAAACCTGCGCCCATCGGTGAGGTGGAATTCCGGATCAACCCGGCGGCTAATGAGTCCCGGATGTAGGTCTCCATTGATTCGCGTTCCGGCCGTGAGAGGTTGTACAGCCTACTGGACGGGAACTCACTGCCTGGAACCAAATCAATGGCACAATCGTACGGGCGGTGGGGAGGAAGCGTGAGAGCCAGATCCTTGCTGAACACGTCAGCGAGGTCATGGTACTCCGCTGGCACCGCCTTCAGATTGGCCGGGACTCGGACCTCCTCCTTAGCTTGGGAGCCGGGAGGAACCGAGGAACCGAGACACTCCCGATGGCAGGTTTCGCTCCACTGCACCACTACCCCGGACGGCCAATCAATCCGGGGATTGTGCTTAAGCATCCATGGAAACCCTAAAACCACAGGGGAGGTGGCCTGAGTCACGAAGAACTCGATCACCTCCCGGTGGTTACCTGACACCACCAGAGTCACTGGAGGTGTCTTATGCGTGATTGGTGGGAGTAGGGAGCCATCTAGTGCTCGAACCTGCACAGGCGAGGTAAGAGCCACCAGAGGGAGCCCTATCTCCCTGGCCCATCTGCTGTCAAGCAGATTCCCCTCAGAGCCCGTGTCCACCAGTGCTGGGGCCTTCAGGGTTGAATCCTCATACAGGATTGTGACTGGGAGTCGTGTAGCAATGTGGGTGTGTCCCACGTGAATGTTTTGGCCCACCCCTGGCCCAGTCTCTAAGGGCGGGCGTTGGAGTTTAACCGCTCGGGGCAGTCGTTTGCCATATGCTCACTCGAGCCACAAACATAACAAGCTCCGTGGGCCCGCCTCCTTTGTGCTCCAGGTGCCCTAAATGTTGCCCTGCTCGTGTCCATAGCTTCGTCAGCAGGGGGAGCCGTAAGCGCACGGAGCGCAGGAACAGAGGAGCGTGGGGAGGGCGGAGCTCGATCGGACCCGGAAGGGAGAGGGACGACGCGTGCCTGGCCACGCCCTTCGCCTCGTTCCCGACGGCGTTCTTCTAACCGGTTGTCGAGTCGTATGACTAGATCAATGAGCCCATCTAAATCTCGCGGTTCGTCCTTAGCCACCAGGTGCTCTTTTAGGACCAGAGACAGTCCGTTTACAAAGGCAGCGCGGAGGGCAGTGCTATTCCAGCCGGATCTCGCCGCCGCGATGCGGAAGGCGACTGCATAGGCAGCTGCGCTCCGACGCCCCTGTCTTATTGACAGTAGTGCGGTTGAAGCGGACTCTCCTCTGTTGGGATGATCGAACACCGTTCTGAGCTCCCGTACAAACCCATCGTAAGTATGAAGGAGCCGAGAGTTCTGCTCCCAGAGCGCTGTAGCCCAAGCGCGTGCCTCCCCGCGAAGCAGGTTTATCACATAAGCTACTTTGCTAGCATCCGTCGCGTACATCACGGGACGCTGAGCGAAGACGAGCGAACACTGCATAAGAAAGTCCGCGCACGTCTCCACACAGCCTCCGTACGGTTCTGGAGGGCTTATGTATGCTTCTGGGGACGGAGGAAGGGACCGTTGAACGACCAGTGGAACGTTACTTTCGCGCGCAGGGTCCTCGGGAGGGAGAGCCGCAGCGGCGCCCAAAGGGCGCGCCTCCACTTGTGCGGCGAGAGCCTCCACCCTGCGGTTTAGGAGAACGTGTTGCTCGGTCATTAAATCGATCCGAGAGGTGAAAGCGGTGAGGATCCGCTGCAACTCACCGATTACCCCTCCCGAAGCCTCCGCCACGTCTTGGTCTTCCAGTGGCCGTTCAACAGCCGGTTGACGCCCCTCGGGATCCATGACGCTGGCCGAGATATCCTGTTGTGAAAGTGTAGGTACACGGACCCACAACAGGGGGCGCAATGAACGGACAATGGAGAAAAGTAAGAACAAGTTTTACTGTTGTGAAAATAGCACAACTGATACAACAATTAGCAATTTGGAGATGTAAGCTGAAATCTGCTGGTGTCTTGTGGGCAGGCCCGAAGGTAGGAGACGTCCGTCCTAGTTGAACCGGAACCACCCAGATCTCCTCTGCCACCGAAACCCAGAAGTACTGGAACCGCCAAGTCCCGAATTCCCAGGTGGCCACTGCCTCCGCTCGTCGGATCCGGTACTGCTGGCGGGAAAGAACACAAACACACAGGGTGGGATGCGACCGCACCCGGTAGATGAGAGGGGCAAAGCCGCCTCCACCTCTTGTCACACTGAAGCAGGAAAGGTGAGTACTTATCTGAACACAGATATATGTTGCAGAGGTGATTACCTGAAACTCAAGGTGATATCTCGGCACTGAGGTGGAGACGCTGTCCTGCTGATATACCTCCGTACTGAGTGAAGTCAGCTGTGTCCAGTAATGGGTGACAGCTGTCACCCTGGCTGCTCTCATCAGGCGGCGGCGCCCTCTGGTGCCTGGAGCCCGCACTCCAGGCAGGGCGCCCTCTGGTGGTGATGGGCCAGCAGTACCTCCTCTTCAGCGGCCCACACACAACAAGATCGGCCACGGATAAAGCGTTTGTATTACATCTGCTTTGCATCTGATTTGCGGACAATCTGTGAATGCATAACAAACACGTCACGTAAACCCAAAGTACTATATGTGGCAAAAATCGACATACCTGCCAGTCAGTGCCAGTCCAGCTGTGGAGACGTACAAATGTAGGTATGGATCCCCAAAGACATAATAGTTGCTGCAATCCAACAACATACTGTAAATGCCCAGCTGCAGAGAAATCAGCCGTGGACCTCGGTTCTCTTTCAGGACTTTTATTTAACACCAACAAAAGGAAGAGTTGCTGTTACAGCTGCAACTCAGGCCGAACTCTCTTTTAAAAAAAAAAAAAAAAAACACCGTCTCACAACCCGAGCGGCTTCCCCCCTCCCGCTCCCCAAACTCATGAACAGTTAACCCTTGCATGACAACATAAACATCAACTCTATGATCATTACAATACCAATCAACTTGTCTGAGTCCAGCAATTGCTGCAGAGGCTGTGGTGTTGGTGTGAATAGTGATGTCGAAAGGCCCGAGTGCGCTTCTTTTATGACCGCAATGCAGATGCCGTGCACGCGCAACACGTGCACAATGCATTCACAATACATCCCCAGACAACAAATAGATCCGGGCCTGAAAACAGGTCCAGACAGTTTTTGCACCCTGGTCCAGATCCGGCACGGCTCTGCTTTACAGTTCTGGAACAGATCTGGACCAGATCTGAACTGGATCCGCAAAACACCAACCGTTTACAGACCATATCTGGCACGGATCTGGGGCAGATGTGGACCGCATCACAGCACCGTGGCAGGAACATGGGGCATAACGATAAGCAATTTTATCTGCACTCGGCAGAAACTATCCATTAGCGGTTGTAAACTCTGTACTCTCGTGATCGTCACTGATGCTTTTTTAAATGCTTATTGCAAAGCGGTTTGTTTCTTTATGACAATCAAGTTTTATAAGTCCAGGGACACTGATCTGTGTGTTATAGATACAAATCAGTTTCCTCGGATCCACGGAACTTACCCCTGTAAAACTTGTTCCTGCCACGCTGCTGTGATGTGGTCCACATCTGTCCCAGATCCGTGCCAGATATGGTCTGTAAACGGTTGGTGTTTTGCGGATCCAGTTCAGATCTGGTCCAGATCTGTTCTAGAACTGTAAAGCGGAGCCGTGCCGGATCTGGGCCAGGGTGCAAAAACTGTCTGGACCGGATCTGTTTTCAGGATTGGTACCAGATGTTGGACCACATCCGGCCCGGATCTATTTGCTGTCTGGGTCCGTGATAATCGCAATGCGTCCGATCAGTTTCCTCAATACATGCGTCCGTGATCCGTGATCCGACATCCGTGATTGTTCGCCATATATTGCTATACATTATTAATATATCCATAATTCATACTGAGACATTTGTCATTGTCGGCCAATTTTTTTGCGGACGACAACGAACGCCCGTAATTTGTATACTCAATTCATGTGCAAGTAATCCTCTCCCCAGTGGGACAGGGCCTTAAGTCCCAGACACTAGGAGCCAGAAATATACCTAAATAGAAAATTGAATAAAAATACAAAGTAAAATTGAAGTGAAATACTAGTTTACAGGTTGCTTACCATTGGGGCAGGTTATTTACAGATCAGTGTAATTTAAAGTGATCTAGTGCATTACAGCAGCTTATACCGGGGTAGGATGGGGAAGTAATTCATTCCTACACTGTCCTCAGTGTTGTGTGGTGGGATGAGGTGTGATGGAGGTCACAGCTCTCAGGAAGAAGCTGTTCCTCACTCACTGATCTGAAACTGGCGGCCATCCAGATCAGTGGGAATGCTGGCCTTGATGTGCATGAGAAGAAGCCTCTCAAAGCACTTCATGACAGTCGGTGTTAAAGCAACTGGGTGGTCATCACTGAGACATGTGACTGCTTGCTTTTTAGGATGATGGCAGTGGGTTTGAGGCATGTGAGGACTACAGCCTGCTGCAGAGGCAGGTTAGAGATGCTGGTTAGCTCTCCTGCAAGGTGCTCACCACATGACTTTAGTGCTGCTTTGAAGGCTTCGATCTTCTTCCTGTAGGCACAGGAAGCGTGTGTAGAGCACAGTGTCGGTACAGAAGGCCAGGGATGCCGCCAGGGATTTTGAACCACATGAAAATAAATCTTAGCATTATAGTATTATAATTGTATTAGGGGCTGTAAAGAATAAATGAAAATATATGCTATTTTACTCATGCTTAGCTTTGCATGCTAACAATGCTAAAAGTTTTTCTTTCCAGGTATTATATTCTTTACAGGGCCTCTCTGGGCCCCTGTCAATCATGGGTCCCGAGAATCCTCCTCCTTATTCTTTCCTTTTTGGCGCCCCTGTAGAAGGCAAAGTAATCCGCTGTCGCCAGCCGAACGGTCCCCCCTAAAAATCGGTCTGCCCTGCCTTCACTGCCCATGCGTCATCAGCTGCGGTTCACTGATTATCACCTCATTTCTGCTTCAAACTGCACTCCAGTCATCATCTATGTCAGCGACAGATATCTGAAGCTTTTCTACAACAGTCATTTCCAGATAAACTCAACATTATTTCATCATAAAAGACGAAGGGAGTGACCAGAGCGCAGCAGCTACACAGGCTGCTAGCTGTTGCGTTCACTGCGCATTGGTCATTTCAAAGCGTCACTGAATATCGCCTTGTTTCTGCTTAAAACTGACTTTAGAATGATATAAGAGGTTTTACTTTACGTTTACTTTACGTTAATAATCACATCAATCCATTTGATCACTTTGGGTGAAGAGACTCTGTCTTAGATGAGCTGCTGAGCTCCGCAATGACGCATGCACAGTGGAGGCAGGGCGGACCAATTTTTAGGGGCAGACATACTGGTGTTGCAGACCGAGCGGTCCCCCTAAAAATCAGTCCCCTCTCATGACGCAGTTCACAGATTATCACCTCGTTTCTGCTTCAAACTACACTCCAGTCATCATCTATCTCAGCGACAGATATCTGAAGCTTTTGTACAACAATCATTTCCACATAAATTCAGCAGTATTTCATCATAAAAGGTGACGGAAGAGATCAGAGCGCCATGGCTAAATGAGCTGCTAACTGATGCGTTCACTGCGTGTCGGTCATTTCAAAGCGTCACAGTTTCAGTGAGTTTCTGCTTAGAACGGCCTCGTTTCTACTTAAAACTGACTTTAGAATGATTTAAGAGGTTTTACCTTCATCATCTGATGGTTAATAATCTCCTTAATGCATTTGATCGCTTTGGGTGAAGAGACTAGACGTCTCCACACCAGACTCAGACGTCTGCTGTGGTCCGAAATGACGCATGCACAAATGCAAAGGGCGGACAGATTTTTAGGGGTGGACTGTTCAGTCTGTGACACCGGCACTGATGAGCTACATTCCTGTAGATCTGTGTTTTCTGCAAACACCTTCCAGACTGTGTTTCCAAAACAGTCGTGCAGCCAAGAACCGGATTCTTCACTCCAGGCTTGAACCAGCTGGATGTGTTCTGCACATTAGAGGTCTGTAGGACAGGGTTCATTGTGAGTGAAATCTGGTTGGACAGTCCAAGGTGTGGGGATGGAAGCACTTTAGCTTCAGAAACACTGACGTAGACCTGACCTAGGATGTTATTGTCTCTGGGAGAGAAGTGCACATTTTTAGATTGTAGATTTTAGGTCTACAATCTGCTTTTTAGGTCTGCGTGACTGAAGTCCTCTACTATAATCACAGCTCCGTCTGGGTGTGCATTCAACTGGCTGGTAATAGCGTCCTGCAGCTCTTAGCTTAGCGTTAGTTGAATACAGTCAACATGCACACGAGAGTCCGTGACAGGAACTGTTGATTTGTGTACATTAAGAAAGAACTCCTCATGCCTTCATTTAGGAACATCAAAATGATCAATCATCTTTAATTCTTTTAAAATCTCCATGACTGTTGGCATGTCACATGTCATATAACACTGTGCATGTAATGGCCACGCACATAACGTTTTGCCCACAGAGGGCAAACCCGCTCAGCGTTTGCATGACTAATAGGTGCTAATGGGAGGACTGTACCAGTTTTGTCATTCTGACTTGATCAGATTCAGTCATTTCGTTACGATTGATAAGTTTATACAACATGTTTCTGTTCAGATTCTCAATCATTGAGATTATTATTGTATCATTATTGTCCATGTATCATTAATGTACCTTCCATAATTAAATAATGTCTAGTTTGACCTTTCTTCTGTGTTGGTTTCAGATCCGGAAAGACTACGGAGAAATCGGTATAGACGTGGTTCTCGCTTGCTGCCAAAGTATGTCCCTCTGATCAACAGAAAGGAGTCAAAGTCACCTTTTATTCTGTTTTTGTTACCCCTAAGCTGAGAATAGGCCTTTTGGGGGTGTCAGCAATTGAGTTGTTAGCATGGTTGCTCTGGAATGGAGAGGCCAACCTAGGCTCACCAAACTTACAGGAAAGGTGTATCAGGTCAAGACCTCAGTCAAGTTCCAAAACGGATGACTTTGACCTTGAGGTCAACGTCACAGGCCAAATTTTTGGATTTTCAAATTTGTATCATTGCTCTGGAATAGAGGATAATAGTCACCAAATTTACAGGAAAACTGTCTTAGGTCAAGACCTCAGTCAAGTTTAAGGTCAAGGTCACGGGCCAAAAGGTCTTGCTCACGCCACAGGAATTCTGCCACCCTGAAATTTCACCACGGAGGCTGAGGGGTGGCACTGGAAGCCACGAGTATTTTTTGTTTGGAGTCCCAGGTTCTTAAAAATATGTTAGTATTGTGCACAGTGTTTGCTGTATTTAATAATCTCACAGTTCTTATACGAATGAAAGCAAATCAACAAAACATACAAAGAAAGAGAGAAAATAGTCCAACAGTGCACACATGCGGCTGAAAGGGTACAGGCAGAAGCAAAGCTTGTAGACACCTACCCCTTTAACCAAATTGAAAATAAAAATTGTACATATGTATATAAATAATTATACATATATGAAAAAAAAGCTCTCTTTAGCTGGGAATATTCCACCTTTATATCCTTTCACTAAAGTACTTATATCATGTCTCCATATACATTTCAACACGCTTTACTTTTTCTTGTCCCCCCCCCCCCCCTTTAATATTATTATATTTAAGTAAATATTGGAGGAGTGGGGTACAATTAGTTATATCTAACAGCTAACGTTAGCTTATCTAGCCGGCTGTAGCAAAATAATTGGTTCTTTTCTGTGTGATAGCCCAAATTAATTCATACTTTTGTCCATTTATTTTTATATGTATTTGTTAATACCGTTATTGTAGGTTTAACTACGCTATTATACTTTATACACTAATTACCGTTTTTGTCTATCTTGTTAGCTTGCTAGGTACGTTTGGTTCATTAACGGCTAATTTAGCTCTTCTAACTATGACTAGCTTATTTTCGTTATTTACACTCAACAAAAATATAAACGCAACACTTTTGTTTTTGCTCCCATTTTGTATGAGATGAACTCAAAGATCTAAAACTTTTTCCACATACACAATATCACCATTTCCCTCAAATATTGTTCACAAACCAGTCTAAATCTGTGATAGTGAGCACTTCTCCTTTGCTGAGATAATCCATCCCACCTCACAGGTGTGTCATACCAAGATGCTGATTAGACACCATGATTAGTGCACAGGTGTGCCTTAGACTGTCCACAATAAAAGTTCATTTCTCTACCATAAGCCGTCACCAAAGGCGTTTCAGAGAATTTGGCAGTACATCCAACCAGCCTCACAACCGCAGACCACGTGTAACCACACCAGCCCAGGACCTCCACATCCAGCATGTTCACCTCCAAGATCATCTGAGACCAGCCACTCGGACAGCTGCTGAAACAATCGGTTTGCATAACCAAAGAATTTCTGCACAAACTGTCAGAAACCGTCTCAGGGAAGCTCATCTGCATGCTCGTCGTCCTCATCGGGGTCTCGACCTGACTCCAGTTCGTCGTCGTAACCGACTTGAGTGGGCAAATGCTCACATTCGCTGGCGTTTGGCACTTTGGAGAGGTGTTCTCTTCACGGATGAATCCCGGTTCACACTGTTCAGGGCAGATGGCAGACAGCATGTGTGGCGTTGTGTGGGTGAGCGGTTTTCTGATGTCAATGTTGTGGATCGAGTGACCCATGGTGGTGGTGGGGTTACGGTATGGGCAGGCGTCTGTTATGGACGAAGAACACAGGTGCATTTTATTGATGGCATTTTGAATGCACAGAGATACCGTGACGAGATCCTGAGGCCCATTGTTGTGCCATACATCCAAGAACATCACCTCATGTTGCAGCAGGATAATGCACGGCCCCATGTTGCAAGGATCTGTACACAATTCTTGGAAGCTGAAAATGTCCCAGTTCTTGCATGGCCGGCATACTCACCGGACATGTCACCCACTGAGCATGTTTGGGATGCTCTGGACCGGCGTATACGACAGCGTGTACCAGTTCCTGCCAATATCCAGCAACTTCACACAGCCATTGAAGAGGAGTGGACCAACATTCCACAGGCCACAATTGACAACCTGATCAACTCTATGCGAAGGAGATGTGTTGCACTGCATGAGGCAAATGGTGGTCACACCAGATACTGACTGGTATCCCCCCAATAAAACAAAACTGCACCTTTCAGAGTGGCCTTTTATTGTGGGCAGTCTAAGGCACACCTGTGCACTAATCATGGTGTCTAATCAGCATCTTGATATGGCACACCTGTGAGGTGGGATGGATTATCTCAGCAAAGGAGAAGTGCTCACTATTACAGATTTAGACTGGTTTGTGAACAATATTTGAGGGGAAATGGTGATATTGTGTATGTGGAAAAAGTTTTAGATCTTTGAGTTCATCTCATACAAAATGGGAGTAAAACCAAAAGTGTTGCGTTTATATTTTTGTTGAGTGTACAATTATTATTATTGTTATTTACAATTTTATTTTACATTATGTAGATTTTTAATGATTCATCAGTTTGTTTTCTTTTTAAAGATATCAACATATAGTACCTTAGTTCTTAGGTTTCCATTTGATAGCATATAGATTATACTTTTTATTTTCCTATAGTATGCTAGCAGAGTTACTTTAGATAGATACCAATACACATTACATCATAGCTTCTGTTTCTATAATAAAATACCACATTTATAGCTTAGCCTACTAACTATAATTTAATTTTACTACTAGTCTACATACTAAATTACCTATACTACAATCTTCTCCTGTATTAATATTTAGGTTTTAATACCTACTCCTGTATATTGTATAGTACCATATTTATTGTATATGTTGTTTATTACCCTTAATATTTAAATATGTTATATATATGATGTCTTATCTTTCTTATGTAAATGGTAAATGGACTGCATTAATATAGCGCTTTTCCATCTGCATCAGACGCTCAAAGCACTTTACAATAATGCCTCACATTCACCCCGATGTCAGGGTGCTGCCATACAAGGCGCTCACAAACACACACTGGGAGCAATGGGGGATTAAAGACCTTGCCCAAGGGCCCTTAGTGATTTTCCAGTCAGGCGGGGATTTGGATCTTCTGGTCTCAAGCCCAACACCTTAACCACTAGACCATCACCTCCCCCAATAATATATAAGATATATCTTACTGAATTTTCACATACCTAATAGAAATATAAATTGATCTCTGAACTACAGTTTCAAAAACACAAACGTACAAGCAGCAGTAAACACAAAAACAGCAGTAAATCTAATTCAACATACTATAAAGAGCAATCAAATAGTTTCTGTCAAGTCTTTTAAAGCCTACCAAAGTACCAGTTGATTTTATGTTATCCGAGCAATTTTTCCAAATGTTAATACCTTTTACAGAAACACAATGTGCCTTGTAAGTTATAACTGGAGTCTCTCATTTTAAACAGGTCCTGGAGATGTAATGGCAGATGTTTATTTTGTGCTTTGAACATAATTTGTATTATGATATAATCCAGGGGTAGGCAACCTGTTCCAGAAAGAGCCATGAGGGTGCAGGTTTTCTTTGCAGCCACTGACTCCACCAGGTGATTTTACTGATTAACTGATTCCATTTGCTCAAAGTGATATTAATCAGTAAAATCACCTGGTGGAGTCAGTGGCTGCAAAGAAAACCTGCACCCTCATGGCTCTTTCTGGAACAGGTTGCCTACCCCTGATATAATCAATCAAATCCCAAAATTTCAAAATATGCAAACGCACGAACAATGGATTTGTTGGCTCACAATATGGTTTCTTGCAAATAATTCTTACGGCTTTCTTTTAAAGTAAAAATATAGGATTTGTGTTTGTTTTGTAGGTGGTTCCCCAAACTTCAATACATTAGGTCATATATGGAACAAGTAATGAATGATATAAGGTAACTAATGAGTGTTGGGGATGAAGTCTTGTGCTTTATACAAGATGTCAATAATCTTTGACATTTTAGATTTAACATAATTTACGAGTATATGTGTTTTCCAACTTATCTCATCATCGATAAAGACCCCTAGAAATTTTGTGTCATTTACAAGTTCAATTTCAACATTGTTTACTCTTAAACTTCTACATGAAGTCCTGGGCTTATTACCAAATATGATACACTTTGTTTTACCAAAGTGAAGTGACAATTTGTTGGAATCAAACCATTCCTTGAACTTCTGTAGTTCCTTCTCCATCGGTATCTCAGTGATAAAACCTTATCTTTTGGCTTGTACCATCTGGTCGCTTCGTCCTTTCTACCAGCTTGTTTACATTAACATGGACATGAAGTGCAGGGGGTTTTTTCTGCCAATGAAGTTAGAGGGGGTTATGTTTTCGTCCATTTGTTTGTTTGTGAACAGTCTGGAACCACAATTTTTCATGAAATGTTTACTGAAGATTCACATCCTGATAGACACGAGCTAATTCAGTTTTCAAGGTCATAGGTCAAAGTCAGGACAAATCTTGGAAGACTGGAAAAATCTCCATCTTTAACATTGAACAATTTGTCAACAAATTCATAACTCTGTCAAAAAAGATCACATTTCTTTCATATTTGAGTGTGTTATGTAGGATGGTATCCTTTATCAACAGACAAAGTTTGATCTGGATCAGATCCGAATTACAGATTTTGTGGCCATTTAAATTTAACATTGAAATCCCCATTTAATGTATATTTTATTATATCTTAATCAAACGTGCCCCAATCACTCTCATATTTGAAAGTGAGGTGCAGACTTACACTCACTATCAAAATGTGATCTGGAACTGATCTGGTGTCGCAGACCGAACGATTCCCCCCTAAAAATTGGTCTGCCCTGCCTTCACTGCGCATGCGTCATTTGGGACTGCAGCAGCACGTCTGAGTCTGACTCTCTGAGTCTGACTCTCTACACCCAAAGTGATTAAAGGGAATAATGCGATTATTAACCATCAGCTGACAAAGTAAAACATCTTAAATCATTCTAAAGTAGAGGTGGGCGGATCGCTCCTAATATCGATAATATCGATACCAACGCTGGTATTGATATTGAACGATCCTCGTGTAAAAAGATCGATACTCAAGCTTTTTTCTCTCCCGCACACAGCGACTGCTGCGCACGCAGATTAATCAAAGTCTACTCTCTATCTGTAAGAACAGTGCTGCGCTGTGTCTCACACAACATGGAGCAGCATACCCTTTTATTGTGGTTTCTCAGCCCTCTACCTCAGGAGATTTTGTTTTAAGCTGTGTTGAATGACATTTTTTTAAACAAAAATGTTGATTGTGATATTAAAGTATTTTGCTGTCAGTACAATGTTTGGTGAAATTCTATCCTAGGTCTTTTGTATCCTTGGATCTATGAAGCTTAAATATGAAAAAGTATTGATATCAGCGATACCGGGCCTGTATTTACTTGGTATCGGATCAATACCAGAATTCCCGGTATCGCTCACCTCTATTCTAAACTCAATTTTAAGAAAAAACGAGGCCGTTTTAAGCAGAAATGAGGCGATAATCTGTGAGTCGCTATTGACGCTATGAAGTGATGGAAGCGCAGTGAACGCACTAGCACTAGCTCGTCTGACTGCTGCGCTCTGATTGCTTCCTCTGTCTTTTATGATGAAATAATGCTGAATTTATGTGGAAATGATTATTGTACAAAAGCTTCAGATATCTGTCTCTGAGATAGATGATGACTAGAGTGCAGTTTGAAGCAGAAATGAGGTGATAATTTGTGAATTGCGGCTAATGACACATGCACAGTGAAGGCAGGGTGGACTGATTTTTGGGGGGGACCTTCGGTCGGCGACACCAGATTGTGGATTTTGTGGACATTTGAATGTAACAGTGAAAAGCCCAATTGATGTACATTTTTATTATGTCTCAATCAAAAGTGCTTTAATCACTCTCATTTGTGACGATGAGGTACAAACTGACACTCTGTGAACAGACTGTTTGATCCGCCTCTGATCTGTATTGCGGATTTAGCAGATATTTGATTTTTAACATTGAAAAGCCCTTTTGATCTTTATTTTGTATTATATTTTATCTTATGAAAAGTCATTTCTAACAGGACTTTGACCTTGAAATTTTTTTCCAAGGTAAAAATCTGTGGAATTTGTGGAAAGGTTTGCGCTCTACAAGCGTGGTGCTCTAGTTTTTTGTTGTTGTTCGTAAGAATATCATCCACTTTAAGCATCTTTTATTATTCCAACAAGTTTCATGGAGATCAACTGAAAACATTTAGATCAGTCCTGAAACAAACAAACAACAGCGATAACATCACAACAGAAGCAGCGATAATCAGATTCAGTTATTATATTGGCATTTGATGCACATTTGTGTGTGATACCTGCTTCTATACCAGCAAATTTCTATTTAATACTAAAAATGTGACGTCATTTTGGAAAACAATAAAGCTGCCAGCGCTCAGAGCTGCAGATCCAATTATCCTGAGCTGAGTTTACAACCTGCAATTACACAAATATGTGTGCGTGCGCATGTGTGTGTGTGTGTGTGTGTGTGTGTGTGTGCTTGTGTTGGTTTGCTGATTGACAGCATTGAATATTTATGTAGACAGGAATTATTTCAGTGTTTACTGAGCACAAACTCTGCAAACTTTCATCCTGCTGGTTCTATGTCGTTCACTCCTGCTAACGCCTCCTCCTCCTCCTCCTCCCTGTTTCACTTCATCTCTCCTCCTTCTCCCTCTGCAGCCGGTGTGGTGGAGAACCTGCAGAACGAAGGTTTCTTTAATGGCAAAGTGTCAAAGCCGTGTCTGTTCTGCACCGTTCACGACGCCGTCCTGCACTGTCAGTCTGACCCGGCAGACGATAAGGTGACCCACCGCGCACACTCAGAGACTCTGCAGGTGAGAGAAAATGTTTGTGCTTTAGCAGGTAATTGCACTGATCTTGTTTCCATGCTTCCTCAAAAACAGGTGCTTGTTAGTTCTCAGAGAAATCTCTTAATTACAGGCAGCACAATAATGTCCCAGGAAGATGTTTTATGGATGTTTGAATGAACTGAATCTGGGAGACTCACTTTGCTGGTATTTATTTAAATGTAATTTGGTGCTGGCAGTAGCCTGATTAGTTTGTAAGACCGCAGACACCCGTCCATAGACTCTGAGTCCACTTACTGTACACACCTGCACCTACTTTGAAAGTCAGTTGTCCATTCGGCTGCTCCCGTTTTGTGTTCAGGGTCGCCACAGCAGATACAACCAGATCCGCAATGATATTGGGCACAAGTTTTATGCCGGATGCCCTTCCTGACGCAACTCCAGTGTTACCTGGAGAAACACACACAGCCGCTGGTGTTCCAAAGAGGTCTCCCATCCAAGTACTAACCAGGTCCCGCACTGCTTAGCTTCTGAGATCTGACGGGATCAGCCTGACACAGAGCAGATCGGCTGCACCTACTTTGAAAGTCAGTAAATTTGTTAAAAAGCACAGTGATGTCTGAGCTTAGATTCATATGCAGAGATTATCCATCTCACTACAACATCTAAAAAGTCCATCTGTCCCGATCCAGCCAGTTGGGAATGGGTACCGGTCTTGGAGGGAGAGTAACTTGTGATAGATTCGCATCTCATCCGGGGAAGAGTGGTGGACTCTTGCCTGGTTCATGCTGCAGTTTGTGGATCAGCACTGGTCCGGATCTCGCTGCCCGTTCTCTCAATCAAACTCCCAGCAGGCCTTGTGGCGGCCATCAGGACCTGGAAGCCAGCACAAATAAACCTGAAATCCCTGGTGGCAAATGAAGTTGCACACACACATATTATGTTATGAGATTTTTTTTTTTTTAGATATATGCACTGACACATGCATCCACTAGGGGGATTTATTCCCCTGAACACCCCCACCACCCCCACCACTATCTCCACTTGCTTTAAATTTAAGTCCAAGTTCATTTGCATAGTTTACAGTAAGTGAACATTATATCCAAGTAGAATGGTATTTATTTAATCATATGGATGGATAGCTTTATTATCATTGTCATTACAACAACGAGATTGCCACACTCACATTCCACAGACAAACAGCAATTAATCCACAATTATTACTTGTTTACCGTAATAATGGCACACATCAGAATTAAGACAACACATATATACTCAACAAAAATATAAATGCAACACTTTTGGTTTTGCTCCTATTTTGTATGAGATGAACTCAAAGATCTAAAACTTTTTCCACATACACAATATCACCATTTCCCTCAAATATTGTTCACAAACCAGTCTAAATCTGTGATAGTGAGCACTTCTCCTTTGCTGAGATAATCCATTCCACCTCACAGGTGTGCCATACCAAGATGCTGATTAGACACCATGATTAGTGCACAGGTGTGCCTTAGACTGCCCACAATAAAAGGCCACTCTGAAAGGTGCAGTTTTGTTTTATTGAGGGGGGATACCAGTCAGTATCTGGTGTGACCACCATTTGCCTCATGCAGTGCAACACATCTCCTTGGCATCATCTGTGAAGAGAACACCTCTCCAACGTGCCAAACGCCAGTGAATGTGAGCATTTACCCACTCAAGTCGGTTATGGCGATGAACTGGAGTCAGGTCGAGACCCCGATGAGGACGACGAGCATGCAGATGAGCTTCCCTGAGACAGTTTCTGACAGTTTGTGCAGAAATTCTTTGGTTATGCAAACCGACTGTTTCAGCAGCTGTCCGAGTGGCTGGTCTCAGACGATCTTGGAGGTGAACATGCTGGATATGGAGGTCCTGGGCTGGTGTGGTTACACGTGGTCTGCGGTTGTGAGGCTGGTTGGATGTACTGCCAAATTCTCTGAAACGCCTTTGGAGACGGCTTATGGTAGAGAAATGAACATTCAATACACGAGCAACAGCTCTGGTTGACATTCCTGCTGTCAGCATGCCAATTGCACGCTCCCTCAAATCTTGTGACATCTATGGCATTGTGCTGTGTGATAAAACTGCACCTTTCAGAGTGGCCTTTTATTGTGGGCAGTCTAAGGCACACCTGTGCACTAATCATGGTGTCTAATCAGCATCTTGATATGGCACACCTGTGAGGTGGGATGGATTATCTCAGCAAAGGAGAAGTGCTCACTATCACAGATTTAGACTGGTTTGTGAACAATATTTGAGGGAAATGGTGATATTGTGTATGTGGAAAAAGTTTTAGATCTTTGAGTTCATCTCATACAAAATGGGAGCAAAAACAAAAGTGTTGCGTTTATATTTTTGTTGAGTGTACATTTGACACTGTTTATGTGCATTAAACTTGAAACAGTCCGTTTTCCAAATTGAGGCGATGTGAGTGTATGGTAGCCGCTGCTACTGGAGTCGCGCCGCCTGCCAGCTTGGGAAGAACGGGGGCCTGCCGCAGGGGGGGGTAGGAAGGAAGGTGAAAGGGAAAAGCTAGAGCATGCTTTAGTCCATGTATAAGTCAGTTAATGTCTTTGTGGGTTGAGATAAGAATGGAGCCGAATAATCTCACCAAGGCCTGAATAAATTACCTCTGCCCAGGACTTCACACACCCATCTGGATGTGGGGTGGGTGGGGAGGGGGCTCCTGCAGACTCATCACAAAATTTTGTTGTTTATATTCCAGGATAGGAAATTTGAGGAAGATTTTCTTCCAGTTTACTGGCTCTGTTTACCGGATCTGCTTCAAAGTGTTATGGAAAAAATAACACATCACCCCCCCCCCCCCCCCCCAATCCACCCAAACACACACACACGCACACATTTTTTTTTAATGCTAGCAGCATAACATGTAACAGTTTACAGTAAAACTGTGTAGTGAGAACCTTGTATGGCAGCACCCTCACATTGGGGTGAATGTGAGGCACTATTGTAAAGTGCTTTGAGTGTCTGATGCAGATGGAAAGCGCTATATAAATGCAGTCCATTTAACAGTTTACATTAAAACTATGTAAGAAATGTCATATAATCTTGTTGCATTAAAGCACACAGTCGGGCTGCAGTTATTTCTGTCCGTCAAAATCAATCGATCAGCTGTTCAGTCTGTAAAATATCAAAAGGTGGGTTCTAAAAACTGCCCAACAATTTGATCAACGTTTGTAAAACATGTTTATTAGTACTGTAAAAAAAAAAAAAATGCTGTGTCCTATTTCAGAACAATATGTTGCATCTTTTGAGATTGTGAAATTCTGTGATTTTATTTTGTAATTAAAAAAATATATATATATATCTTCAGATGCCTGAATCTGCCCCTTTACACCCAACATTTAGGACACAGCTGACACTGCACTGGCCTTCACCTAACCCGTCTTACCATGTTAAAAACACATTCTTACAGACAGGCCCAGAATTTTTACTCTGGATCATTAAGTTTGGGGTCATTCTATTAACCAAGCAGCAAATAGAGGCAGGAGAAAGTATAACATACCCCTGTGGTGATGGGAACTAGAGTCAGCGATGTGAGTGGTCCTTGGAGAAAAAAAATATACTTTTTTTTCATGACTTTGGGGCTGCAACGTCTAGTGGAGGCTCTGTGGGACCTCCCCCAGAATATTACATGTGATTTGGTGCAATCTGGTGCAAGTAATAAGCTAAATGAGAGATATTTCTCAGTCCCATTTTGTTGCTCATTTTAGTCATAAAAAGCATATTTTCCCATATTGCCAAGATGACAGAACTGTAATACACACGGTGTTATTACTATTCCATAAAAATGACATATTCACATTGGACTGTTACTGTTCTCTCACTACATTTATCTCAACATTTGACTTCAGCAATTTCTGCTTTTATAACAACTGATAGTGTCTTAAAATAAACTAAAATAAAATTTGATACAAGAAAAGCTGCACCTACTGTCACCAAAATCACTTTTACTTCTCATGAACACTGATTTGGGATCAATTTGATTCTTTTTCACTTATAAAAATTATTTTCCCATTGAGTGCTGACATCAGCATTTCTGGGATACTCACAACTTATGTGTTGTGAAAAACGACACAAACGTTTTTCACATCAATATCTGACAAGCAAGTTAGATGTTTATCATATTTTCCTCCACATGATTATTTTACAGCCATGTAACAAGAAACCATAAAATGCAGATTTAAGGGACAAACATATCACATTTGCATGGAGACAGTTTGAAGTAAATTCATCCCAAATACAGATTTTGATTTCTGCAAAATATCCAATAAGGTAAACTGATATTGAATTCTGTCATGACATGTTCTGAGATCAAAAACTTCCCGGGACTTTTATCTTTTCTATATAAACGATGATTTTAACCCCTTAATGCCCATCGTCGCATATATACTACAATCTCTGACTCAAATATGCAACTTACCAAATTGACCAGTATGCCTGTTGTCGCAAATTTGCAACATACCATCATTATTATTATAACATTATAACATAAAGTCATTACCAGAATACCCAATATTACTATCTAGTTTTTGTGCAAAAGTGAAATTAATAATCTCAACATTATTTACCATCTACTTAAAGGCAAAAACACACAAAACATTTTTTTATATACAGCTATATAAATTCGGGCGTTAAGGGGTTAAAAAATTGGGTTGGTGTTTTGGTCCTTTTTGCTTGAACCAGGCCCATCTGAATTTATTACTGATGGCCTTAAAATCGTCTCCCTGCAACAGCACGTTTCCATCCATTTGTTTGTACTTGTAGTTTCAACACAACGCGGAGTTCACTGTGAAATCTGTAACGGCGTCTCTCATTTGTTGCTGTGTGTACGAGCGGCAGCACGTTCCATTTTATCCTTCAGTCTCAGATCAGGATGTGAAAACATGAGACTTAATATCCACTCTGACATCTCATCGGAGACATTTCCAAGTGATTTTACAAATGCGAACATCATCAAGTCAGACCAGACTAAATCTGATGGAGCCAGGAAAATAAAAATAACCCCCGCCCCCCAATAACTCATCTTGGAAGTAAATACCCAAATTTCCGGGAGTTCCCAGAAATCTCCCATCACTGTAGAGTTTTGTGCAGTGTTGTATAGTAACAAAGTAAAAATACTTCACTACTGTACTTAAGTACATTTTGGGAGACTTTGTACTTTACTTGAGTTTTTTTAATTCAGCTTACTTTCACTTTTACTTCACTACATTTCTGACCTCAGTTGCATACTTCTACTCCGACACATTTTCTAAGCGCCATGCCGTTACTCGTTACCAAAAAACACACACACACACACACACACACGAAAAAAGTTGTGTTTTCACCCAGAGACACCACTGATTACTAGTAACTGCAACGAAGTCAGGCCGATTTGTCATGAGGCATGTCCAGTAGGCTTTTTTTGCAGTTGCGCACTTGGGGGGTGTTTGTCAGGAAAATGATCATTTCTCTACATTGATTACAGACCTGCAGCGGGTCTCTAATCAACTTTTCTGCAGCACGGCTTTGCTTTGAACCTTGAACCAGTCGAAGCAGTGATTCGCAGGTCGAAGCAGTGCTTCGATCTACGATTCGTGGATTGATTGTTTTATTTCGCTTTTTCCTAATTTTTCCCTGCTAAAACACTGAAGAGCATATGTCTGTGAGTAATATTTAATATTTTTATGTTAAACCGACCTGTTATGGTCTTCTGAAACAGTTGATAGATGTATTTTATAACTTATAAACTGGACCAATGCTAACGTGTTAGCATGTCTATGGGGTTTTCAATGTTAAAGTTAGCATTAAGCTGTTCGCATCAGCACGTTCATGTTGATTTGTTTTCTGTATAATTAATGGCTCAGCATTCGTTGCCGTAAAAGAGTCAAATTGTATTTTTTTATATTCATATATTATAGCAACAACAATAATAGTCTACATAATAGACAATAATAATAGACTAATAATGTTACAATACAATTTCAGAGAAAGAGGCAAAAAGAACCCAATGAAACAAAACAACAGAAAAGATAAAACCATGTAACAATGAAAATAAATAAATACATATAGAAAGAAATAACTGTTTATAACTGTTTCCTGTGAACACCTAGTGAGTAGCCTACTCTGGTTTATGTTTTGAAACCTTGTTTCTGAAGTGTTTTTGTGTGATGTGCACAATTTTCAGTATTTTGACTAATACTACCAGTCATTTACAAGCCTAGATAAACTTTGTAATATTAAAAAAAAATCAGTCCGTTTTTGATTATTAACATTTACTTGTACTTTTACTTTCAATACTTGAGTACATTTAGTTGTACATTACTTGTCATACTTAAGTACAATAAATACTAGATACTTTAAGACTTTTACTTGAGCAGCATTTCAATCAGTGACTTGAACTTCTACCAAAGTCATTTTTTTTAAAGGAGACCTGCAATGAAAAAAATGCAGTCAGATTTTTTGAACAAAAAATGACTTACATTTACACATGAGATCCTTGTGAATGTAGTAAAGTAAATCTGCAAGCCCAGATTTGTCATTCAACAGAGAAATCTTCATTTGAAAATGACAAATTTACAGCTAACATTTAGCCCTCTGCAAATTGTCCCTCTCATGGACGCTGCCGAGACGTCACGACAAAACCCTCTCCCAGCATGCATTGCGCCAATTGTAATTTGTGGATTTACGTCAGTTTGCATCTGCACCTTTTTCTTGTCTTATATAGAAGGATCTACTTTTTTTAAAACTTCATATTGTCTTGCGGCACGTTTGGTGAGTACACATTTCTTTTATTTGTGCTTGAAAATTATCTTGATTGAGTGGTGTCGCAATGAAAATCTACTGTCTTTCGCCTCCGGTACCATCGCGGGATATGGAGGCGAGACCCACAAAGAATCACAGTCATTAAAAATATATAAACTTCTCTCAGCGTCCATGGAGCTCTGGGGCTCCGATTGCCGAGACGTGCAGTGCTGTGGATTTTGCCGCTTCGCATTAAAACAGCGAGCGTAATCTCAGGACTTGTGCCAAGTGTGCTGCAGCTCCATTCAGTAGACAGAGAAGTGATGCCGGCTGCAAAGCAGACACGGGCGGTGTGAGTGGCCTGCATCGGCGGTTAACGAGCCCGCAGACTTAATAAGCGCAGCGGAGGCAGAGAGCGGGAGAGGAAGAACGGTGCCCGCTGTCGATGTCATTGCTGATCTGAGCACACAGATCTGTATCTCACATTCATTGCAGCTTACTTTTGGATGTTGAAACCAGGACGTGTATAAGTAACATTACTAACAGATAAAATCAATTTCAATGCGGGATCGGACGTCATGGAAATGATACGGCTGTACAAACTGTTTTCACAGAGGGCTAAATTTTAGCTGCAAATTTTTCATTTTTAAATTAAGATTTCTCCACTGAATTACAAATTTGGGCTTACAGATTTACTTTACTGTATTCACAAGGGTCTTATAAATACATATCAGCTATTTCTTTCTGAAATCTGACCACATTTATTTCAATGCAGGTCTACTTTAATGGGTATCTGTACTTTTACTTAAGTGTGATTTTCCAGTACTTTATACAACACTGGTTTTGTGTCTCCTTAACATTTGATGCAGGATAATTGGGTTTATCTACCTGGAGACACACTGGCACTGAATCATCATGAACATGTTCTTTGTGTTATTACCTGATTTTGTGGAGTGTAGGCCGCATTTTTTTCCTTCTTTTCTTTAACTACTTTTCTATTTTAGGAGGTCCTGCGACTTATAGTCCGCTAACTTTCAGTCTGCTCACCTCTGTACCTCTGACTCTTCCTTACCTCTACTGGTGGTTGGCTCTCACTGCGGTATTGTATCACTT